>NW_012109153.1:593015-594371 GCF_000951045.1 Mandrillus leucophaeus
GCTAAATGGGCTGTGACAAGCCCCCGTGTTCTACCCTGCCCTATTCTTGTTTTGTGACACTCTTTGAGGTCAAGCTGGAGAAAAGTCCTTCTTTATTTCTTGGCCTCCTGGCTGAAAATGCTACCTCAAGTGCCAATTTGCGATTATTGAGATGGTGGTACTCTGAGATATAGACTAAGGCCTTGGAAATTGGATAGAGATCAAACAATTCACTTCTCCCTGGGTAGCAAACTGACATTGGAAGATGATAACTTTTAGCCACTACCAATATGTTCTAAGTTATACCAATAGCAAGAAGTATAAAATTTGCCAATTTATCTAATCATGTCTGAAATTTCACTTTGATAGTACCTTCTGGGAACAAATTATCAATTTTGATTTAGCACTGTATATGAATAAAATGTATTACAGATTCAATGCTTTCAAATTTTTCATTCAATATTACAAAGTGCTACCAAAAAATAAAAATGTTCCTATATACAACTGTCTAGATTTAACCATGACTGAAAGTAATATGTATGAAGCATAAATGAATAGGTCTGTTTCTAAGTGTCCATTATCTATGATGGTGATGATAATGATACTATAAGTTAGTAAAACAGAAATATGTTAAAGTATGCTGTAAATATCATATATCACATATATATAATGACTTGAAAAAGTGGAGATATACAAAGTTTAACATAGCACTCAGTATGTGTGATTTATTAAATGATGTGATGCTGATGTTGAAATTTTTATTTTTAATACTATATCTTTTCTAACAAAGGATCAATGTCAAAATGTAATATTAAGTATAATGACACACAGTAAAATTGATTAGCTTGCAATAACTAATCTTCATAAAACTCTCAGCAAATTTATTATCATTGTGTTATTTATTATAAATCAGTTCAGAAAGGTTAATTAATGCATGCAGAGATACACAGCTGAAAATCAGCAGATGTGGGATTTGAATTCAGTCATCTCTCACCAGTTTTTTTTCTTTCTACTACACCAGTGGTTCTTAGACTTTAGTATGCATCGGAATCACCAGGAAGGGCTTGTTGAAACACACATGGCAGGGCCACACTCCTGAGTTTCCAATTCAGGAGGTATTGGTTGTGGTTGAAGAAAATTGCATTTGCAACAAGTTCCCAGGTGATAGTAAAATCACTGTTTTAAAAACAAGAATTTGAGAACTCCTATTCTACACTATGATGCCTCTCAGATATTGCTGAAAGGAGAAAAGAAGCAGGCTTACCTAATTCAGCTACCTCAGAGAAAGATGCTTACTCATTAAAAACGCAATTCCCAGAGCCACACTGCCTTAACTTGAATCCTGATTCTGCTTCTTTTTTTTTTTTTTTTTTTTTT
>NW_012109153.1:594487-601136 GCF_000951045.1 Mandrillus leucophaeus
TTTTTGTATTTTTTAGTAGAGACAGGGTTTCACCGTGTTAGCCAGGATGGTCTTGATCTCCTGACCTCGTGATCCGCCCGTCTCGGCCTCCCAAAGTGTTGGGATTACAGGCGTGAGCCACCGCGCCCGGCCCTGATTCTGCTTCTTACAAGATGCATGTCTCTCTTTTTGCCCCAGTATCCTCCTCTGTAAAATGGAGATAGTAAGAGTTTCAACCTCATATGGTTGTTAGGAGGATTACAAGTATCAATATGCATAAAATGGTTAGAGATGGACATGATATATTGGAAACATTCAGTAAGTGTTAACTATTATTATCATAGCACAGCAATTTGTTTAAGATTACTGAGTGTTCAAATGAAAAAAAGACATATTAACTTATACAGTGTCATTTTCTGACAAAAGAAATACATAAATAGAGATAATTTCTGAAACAAAGACAAAAAAAGTCTGTTTTATGGTGTATTGTATCAATGTGGCTAAAATTTTCAAGCTAAGTTTTATAAAGACACAGATCATATTTCAAGTAGGTGATTTTTGTATTGATCTTCCATAAATCCTGATAGCATAACATACCAGTAAATCATAAATCAGTGAAGGGGTTTCTGAAGTATGTTGGCATAATAGGTCCTAGGCACTTGCTTTAAGATGATTTACTTTCCATAAGGTTCAAACTCGAAAAGTTTAGATGAATAGAGAGTGACCATATCTATAGACTCTGTCTGAAATATTAGATCTTGTCTGTCATACAGAGTTGGCAAAAAGTACAGGATCATAGTTGATTCACCACCGAGTTTTCCAACAATGATAGTGTTGGTTGACATGCAGGTAGTATGAGAAAACAGGGGCTCAAATATTCTACTATGTTTAGCGTATTTAACAGCAAGATTACTTTTTAAAAAGAAAAAAGGTTAATTCACTTCAGTGACAGGTTTCTGAAATCATATGCATGGGTAGCATGGACCATTCCATATGAGATAAATAAATAGAGGAAAAGAGAACAAGAGGACTGGAGTGAGGATTTTCTCTATAGAAAAGTATTATGGGACTTTTTCAACTTAGGGGAAAGCCCAGACACTATAAAGAAGAAAAAGTGTCAGTAAGAGAAAATAATAACCAAATTAATTTAGTAAAAATTATATAGAGAGAGTATTTTTCGTTTACCAATATTAAAACACAAACAAGACTTTGTTTGCTGAGGCAGCCAGTATTGAAAAATATAGCTTTTTCTTACTAAAGAGCAAAGTTATTTTTACTTTGGCAAACTTCAGAGAAAATGTCCCCTGCAATGACAGATCAAATTCTTATAGTTCAGCTATTTACAAGAAAGAACAAATCTATTTTCACAACATTGTTGAAGGTTTCTAATATCTGTGAAGAATCCTCGCTATGCCATTTCTGCAGTAATTTAGAACCTAAATGCATTCTATTACTCAAAAATTAAAATTAAATATTAACCTAACAAACCTTTCAAAACCTGTAAACAAGAACTTCAAATTCCAGGGTCACTTTTACTTTATAATACTTTAATATTTGTAATGCCTCTTATAGACATCATATTCATGAGTATTTACAGTATCTGAAACTCTGAAATGTCCCAGGAGTAGCAAAGGAAGTTCTGAGGGCTTTTATATGGTTCCTGTTGCTAAGGTAACCACATCCTTGATATCCATGTGTTTGACATGTCACTCTCATTTTGTGTCTGGCTCTCAGAGAGCCAGCACTGGTGCATGGCATCAAAGAAACACAAGAAATAAAAACAAGACAAAAGACCATGGGAACTGTTTCTTCTCAAATATTACACACACACACACACACACACACACATAAAATAAACACTTGCATCGTCATGCTGAAATTCTTAAATTCCTAAATACAAGTTATAAAGAAATTTCATGAGAAAGAAAGTAGTAGTATATCAGGGTTTTCTATAGATAAGATTATTAAACAATGTCAGAAAATAAAATGAAACAAGTTATATATGATCAACTATAGAATAACATGTACACATGAACCAAAAGCAAGTGAATATTGAATCAGTGTGTAAAATGCTCAATAAACTCTATGAACCATTATAAAAGGTTATTTTCACTTTCAATATACCCACAGAAATGTCAAAATACCAAAGTCAGTTCAACCATGAAAACTTTGATCAACATAAAATATGTCTAATAGAAAGGCAATTTATTCTTATGTGTTAAATATGAACTCATCTATTAATATTTTGATCACTATTTAAAGCAAAATGTTTTCTACATGATGGTTCTTTTTATAAATAAAATATATGTAAGTATAGATTAACAAAAATCATTTAAGCAGTTTTATAATCACTGTTTATATAATACTGTGAAAAACTGAGATAGTTCATAAGTCATAAACAAATGACTTTCCTGTGCCTCACTTTTAAATACATTTGGTAGTACAGTACACAACTAAAGAGACCACTAAATGCAAGAGACAACTAAAGATGATTAAATCAAACACCACCTTTTCTTTTTTCCTTGATTTTAGTCTAGGCCTGTCTTTATCTTTTCTGATTTTAATTTTCAGTTTTCAATAATAAAATACAATTCTAAGGTTTATCTTTGCCTTAATATAGCGGTCAGAAATCCAGCAACTTCTTTTGATTTAGCATAATCTTCAGTATGCAGTATGAATAGCAACCCAACTTCCATGTTTTTCTTATTTTATAAGTCCCTGTCTCTCCAACAATCCACAAGTACCTGATAACTCTTTCCAGTCACTGCCTAGCAAGATTGAGCCAAAGCTTAAATTGCTGAATATGAAGTATAGAAAGTGCTTCAGTGTCACCCAGCAATGTTAATCTATGGACAAATGGTCAAAAAGTAAATTGCATTACAGAGGACACTTCTCAATACAATATAAATATTGTATCATCATTTTAGCATCTTGGCCAGACAAGACTCGGTTTAATGTTCCATCTTTTTCTTTAAAAATATTGAAAAGCTCATGACATCAAGATTCTACTCAAAATATTTAAAAGTGAGCAAACATGTAGAAAACACAGACCTAATTCTGATCAATAGCTACTTGGTCTAATAAACAGCACCTATAAGAGTGTACATTTTCTCATTGTACTTGAGTATGTTTGAGTAAAAAATACTTGATTTAGGCTTCAGCATGCATTGATATAATCTGCTTTTGTAGTGATACAATATTAACAGCTAGTATCTGGGGACATGAAAAATGAAGTTAGTGAGGTGGTAAGTTTTGATAAAAATTAAGGAAATATGGAACTGATACTAGTTTTTCAGACAATGGCTAGCTAAAATCAAACTGACTCAGAGCACAATACTTTTTAAACCAAAAATAATATATTTTATTTGTAACTTTTCTAAAAATAATTTTATATTGATGTGGATAAGTAGTAAATAAAACACCATGAAAAATTATGGGTCCATTAATTGTTTTTATGCAGCTGCTTCTCACCAGGTGATCTAATTTCATGTTAGCTAAGTAAAAGCTCCAATAAAAATCAATTAAGACGATTTCTGTCTCCGGGAAAAATGATATAAAAGAGGTGAGACTTATCCTGCTGACTTAAACTGAAAGGCTAGACAAAATATACAAAGTAAAGGTTTTAACAACACTGGACATTGGGCAATGAGGGACAGTGATACTTGATGGACAGAAAACAACAAATGAGGTGTATCTTATGATTATCCCAGCTATAGTCTTGACAGGGTCTCCAAGCAGCAGTACAGAAAGAAGGTACCCAGGTGGAACCAAGCAAAATCTCTGAAACAAGACCAACAGTTGGGAGTCTGTAGAGAACAAGACAGCTAGACTAAGAGTACCAGAGAGAAGAGAAATGCATATAGAGAGAACACCAGAGAGCGGCGGAAGGTTGTTTGGGAGTATTTAGCGGGTTACTGATGAAAGCATGAGTGTAAGACTGGAAATAATTCCTGTATCCACCTGTCAGGATGAGAAAACTCTCAAAATACATGAGGCATTAGGGAGAGTAAATAAAAGAATTTTGTTTAAGTTAATCTAGCTCTAGATTAATAGCTGCTCTGGTCTCACCTAAGAAAACTTAAAAGGAGACCCAAAGGATCAAACTGCTTCTATAAACTAAATCCCAGAACAAAGTTCAAAAATATTTATAAAAATGCAAAAATACTCTGTACCCAAAAAGGTAAAATATTTTATAATGTCTGGGCATCCAATTAAAAATTATGAGGCATGCAAAGAATCAGGAAAATATAACACATAATGATGAGAAAAAAATCAACCAGTTGAAGCTGATGCAGAAATGATATTAGCACTAGCAGTCAAAATCATTAAAATAATAATTATTAACTTTATCCCAAAAGTTTAAAATGTTAACTGGAGAAATAGAGGAGATAAAGAAGATCCAAATTAAACTGTTGAAGATGAAAACTATAATGTCTTAGATAAAACATACATTGAAGGTCAGGTGAGGTGGCTCATGCCTGTAATCCTAGCACTTTGGGAGGCCAAGGTAGACAGATTGCTTGAGTTCAAGACTTCGAGACCAGTCTGGAAACATGGCAAAACTCCATCTCTACAAAAACTACAAAAATTAGCTGGATGTGGTGGCATGCACTTGTATGTCCAGCTACTTGGGGGCCTGAGGCAAGAGGATCGCTTGAGCCCGGGAGGCAGAGGTTGCAGTGAGCTGAGATAGAACCACTGCACTCTGGCCTGGGTGACAAAGTGAGAACTTACCTAAAAAATAATAATAATAATAAAGTACATTGGATGAGATTAGTTGCAGATTACATATTGCCAAAAAAGAAAAAAATTAATAAACCTAAAAATAGCAAAGGAACTATGCAAAACAAAGCACATGAAAAAACAATTTTAAAATAAACACAGCTCTATGTTTTTTAGTATATCACAACTGAATTGATTTCAATACATTCACAGAGATATAATAAATACCATCGAATTGTACACCTAATTGAATTCTTTGGTATGTGAATTATATCTTAATGGAGCTGCTTAGAAAATATGAGCTGTGGGCAACTTCAAGATATCTAATATATGTATATGGAGTCCCTAAAAGAAAGAATGAGTAGGAAGATATAAAATATACATATTTTTAGAAATAGTGGCCAAAACGTTCCCAAGTTTTATTAATGTAATAAACCCAGAGATTCAATAAGCTCCATAAATTGTAAGTACAAGAAAAAAAAAGAAATCAAAGTGTATCATAATCAAATCACTCAAAATGAGAGACAAGATAAATCTTAGAAGGAACCAAAATTAAAAAGACGTTTTGTGTAGAAGTGAGGCAGGAGTATAGGGTCTTGAGGCAGGGAACTTAAGGCCGATTCTTGCGGACTTCCTACAACTAAATCAAAAGGAAAACCCCAACTTTCCATGCCCAAGTAACAAAAGAACCAAAGTCTACTCCCTTTGCAACCTCCCACTTTTCCGCTTCACAGATGAAATATTGGCAGTACCTCTGATTTGTCCCTTCCCACAACCAATCAGGCTGGTGGTGGGCCAAGTCTTCATTTGCAAAGGAGTTCAGCTTTGTAACTTCACTTCAGCCTCTGATTGGTCCCCTCCCACAAGCAATCAGACCAAACGCAGGCCACTGCTTCATTAACATAGGGTGTACTTCTAGTAACCAATGGGAAACCTCTAAAGGATATTTAAACCCCCCCAAAAATTCTGTAACTGGGGCTCTTGAGTTACTTGCTTGGGCCCATTCCCATCCTGTGGAGTGTGCTTTCATTTTTAATACATCTCTGCTTTTGTTGCTTCATTCTTTCCTTGTTTTGTTTGTGTGTTTTGTCCAATTTTTGTTCAGAATGTCAAGAACCTGGACACCCTTCACCGGTAACAGAGACACAGAGAAGAAAATGTCAGCAGATTTCACATTTTAAAAAATGTTAAAAAGAAGGTAGTGGAGCAACATTTTTAAAGTACTGACATAAAATATTTGCCTTAGAATCAGGTAGAATTAGTCCTTCAAATTTATTCCTCTGTTTCAAGTCGTTTTGGTTACTCTAGGACATTTGAATTTTTATATAAATTTTAGAATTATCTTGTCAATTTCTACAAGGACACCTATTGAGGTATTGAGATTGTATTGAATCTATAGGTCAATAAGTGAAAATACTGACATTTTAACAACATAAAATCTCTTGGCCCATGGATATTGTATAACACTGGATTTACTTAAGTCTTTCATGGACCTTGTTGATAATGATGTGTTGGTGTTGGTTCATCAATTATAACTAATGTACCACATGATGTTGGTTGTGGCAGAGGCTTTGTGTGGGGAGGGGATATATGATAAACTTTGTATTTTCCACTAAATTGCTGTGAAACTAAAACTTCTCTAAAAAGTAAAGTCAAGGCCGGGCACGGTGGCTCACGCCTGTAATCCCAGCACTCTGGGAGGCCGAGGCAGGCGGATCATGAGGTCAAGAGATTGAGACCATCCTGGTTAACACAGTGAACCCTCGTCTCTACTAAAAATACAAAAAATTAGCCAAGCGTGGCAGCAGGTGCCTGTAGTCCCAGCTACTCGGGAGGCTGAGATGGGAGAACGGCGTGAACCCGGGAGGTGGAGCTTGGAGTGAGCCAAGATTGCGCCACTGTGCTCCAGCCTGGGCGACAGAGCAAGACTCTCTCTCTCTCAAAAAAA
>NW_012109153.1:601186-639106 GCF_000951045.1 Mandrillus leucophaeus
TCCCTTGAGCCCAAGAGTTACAGATCAGCCTGGGCAACATGGTGAAAACCCCTGTTTATTAAAAAAAAAAAAAAAAAAAAAAAAAAAAGTAAAGAATGTAAAGTCAATTAACTTTTTAATAAAGGTTTCAAATTAACAACCTAAGTCTCAATATTTAGAATCTAGGAAAAGAGAAAACTGAACCCAGTGCAAGCAGAAGGAAAGAAATAATAAAGACTATGGCAGAAAGACATTGAGAAGAGAAAAACAATTTTAAAAATCCACAAAAGCAAGAATTGTTTTTTTAAAAAGGCCAATACAATTGGCAAACTTTTAGCTACATTGACCAAAACAAAATAAAACAAAAAGACTCAAATAACTAAAATAGGGAATTAATGAAAAGACATCACTACCAACATTAAGAAATAAAAATAGTATTATAAGGTATTAAGAACTGTATGGCAAATAATTAAATAACTTAGATGAAATTGACTAATATCTAGAAAGACGCAAATTACTGAAAGTGACTCACCCAAAAGAGAATATATGAATAGGCTCATAACAAGCAAAGAGTTCAAATTTGTAATTTTAAAACTTCACACAAAGAAATAACTGAGATGGTGTTACCGTTAAATCCCAGCAAATATTCAGAGAAGAATTAATATAATTAATCATATATCTCCAAAAAAAGAAAAGGAAGGACTACATCTTAACTCATTCTATAAGGTTACTATTATTATCATACCAAAGCCAAAGACTTTCAAGTGAAGAAAATTACATGTCTACTACTTTCAAATACAGATGCAGAATTCCTCAACAAAATACCAGCAAACCAAATCCAGCAACATAAAAAAGGATTATTCACCATGAACAAGTGAGATTTACCCTAAGAATGCAAGATTGATGTAACATCCAAAAATAGTATAACACAGCATATTAATGGAATAAAAAAATGATAATCTTGATAAACAGAAAAGCATTTGACAAAATCTAAAACCTTTCATGATTAAAAAAAATCAAATGACAAATATAAAAAACTTTCTCTACCTGAAAAATAGCATTTACAAAACTTCCATAGTTAACTATCGTGCTTAACAAAGGAAGTCTGATGTTTCTCCTTAAGATCAGGAACAAGTCAAGGTATTGTATGCATGACTGTGTATTTCTACAAATTTTTATATAACTCTTTTGGTACATTTAGACTTTTAGAAAAACTAGAATTTGAAATATTTATCAAAAGCACAATCTCTAACATTACATAGTATTCTATCAAGTTGATATACTATGATGAATTTGAATATTTCATATGGAAAATATGGTTACTTTTAAGTTTTATATATTATTTATATGCATATATAAATAACTGTACTCAATATCTGATATATATATATGTTCCCAGTACCCAATATTATTTTAGAGAAGTAGTTATATGGGGTAAAATAATAGGGAAACTTCCAAAGACTTTGATCCACTTGCTAAAATCCTTCACCAGTAAGTTTATACTGATGTATATCCCTACCAAAAATGGGGATCTCACTCCACACAAACTTTAATATTTTGAAACTTCAGCATTTCAGTAGAAGCTCATTATTGTCTTAATTTGCAGTTAAGTTGATATTTAATATATTTCTCTTTTCATATGGTTTTGGTTATTCATACTTTTGGATTTGTATATGTTCATATTCTGATTAAAATTTACTGGAGTATCATTTTTCTTTATGCTTTATATACAAAAAATGTCACCTTGCACACTGTCATAATTGCTCATAGTATCTTCTTGTTCTTTCAATCTGCTTGTGAAATTTTTAATGTAGTAAACTTTTAAATTTAGGTTATAATTTGAGTTTCTTGAGATATTTGGCCCAGGTCCCTCACATATTTTATTGATTAAAGTACTCTTTGTAGTGAGGACATTCAGAACAAAGTGTATATACACTGAATAGTAGTAGTATCCGCTGTTAAGAAAAATTATCCAAAACTTGTGAATAAAGTGAAAGAAGGACTGTATATCCTTTCAGTGTCATACTGATGCATTAAATAAAATGCCCACCAATGAGCATTTAATTCATGAGGAAAATGTAATTTCCTTTGATACATTATTTACTATTAATTAGGGTTCAAATTTTGAAATTACATATTAATTTATTATTTTTTCTGGTGGAGACCTAACTGATTTTTGTCCAAAAGTAATCCCAAAGGTTATGATTTTTTTACCCTTAGGCCTTAAGACAATTATATATGTCATCTACCAATTATATCCCAACACTTTCTTCTTCAATGACTATACTCAATAGTTGCTCAAATATTCTTTCGATCATCTTTACCATCTGACTAGTTCCTTCATTTATGATATAAATAGGTTCACACATATTTGGAAACCACGTGGTTAATTTAATCAGCCTGTGCTGCTTGCTTTTTATTTTTGAGGTTTCTTTTCCCCCTTTTTCAAGAACCTGAAGGTCAACGAATGCTGAAACTTAACTCTAACTGGCTACTTTATAAATAACATGCATAGGTCACCATGATAACAGTCACTTTAGTTATTTCATAGGAACTTGGGCCAGCTCCTGTCCAGTTTCAACAGTTAGAGATCATTAGCCCTTTAACTGGGCCTGTACAAGAACCTCAGAGGTGATCTTTTGAAGTCAGAAGGCCAAAAACTCCATCTGCAAATCATGCCAATGCCACCATTTTCTATACATATGTCCTTTCAAATCCCATAAACTCCAACTGTGCTTACATAGAACAAAATCTGTTACTTTATTTTTCTCTACTACCAATCACCTTTCTCCATGCCTTAGACCACCCTACTTCCCTAACCCATAAATATCCCTAAGCCTGGTCTTCTGTGAGGGAGATTTGAGAGCTGATCTCTCACCTCCTTACTTGGCAGTCTTGCAAACAAATCTTTTCTTTTTTGCAAAACTTGTGTCACGGTGATTAGTTGAGTGCATGCAGGTAGAATGACCTGGACCTGGCCAGCAATGCTTTAACATATATTCCTCTAGATTTGATGATGGTCATATTTATCTAACATTTATAACATTTTTAAAATTAACTTTGCACATCTGTGCTTATGTACAAATTTTTAAACACAAATACTTTTATCCAAAATTCTATCTTTATTTATTTTGTGCTGTTTAGTTCATAATTCCTGTTTGTGCTCCTCTCATTTTAAAAATTCTTCTTTGCTGTTTTTGCTTTACTTCCTTATATCTTCACATATGATTTGTATGGTCATATCTCATTATTGTTCAATTTAGGTTATTTTCATTTTTTTCAACATATTTCAAACTTTATTTTGAAGATCAAAAAAGAAATATAAGCTTAGTACTTTATCATAGGTTTAAAGCTCTGTTCTTTGCCAGTTACTTCATTCCATCTAGTCTGTAGTTGATTTCTTAAAACAGTCGGTGTTTCAAACCCAAACGGTTAAGTACACTATTATTTTCATATTACATATGGTTTTATTCAAGAATAATATCTCCATTAAATTTTATCACCCCAATTAAAACAAGGTTACTTAGTAATAATGTGCTAAGAACTATGCCGAGCACTTAAAATATATATTTGGTCACAAAATTACCCTCTGAAATTGGTTCCATTATTATTTCCCATTAAGAAAACAATCTGAGGCTTAGAGAAGGTAAGTATCCAAGGTCACACATTTCTAAGTTATTCACCTAGGAATTCAATCTAATTTTGTCTTCCAGGAATCTGTGCTCCAAACCACTGAGATGCTGCTTTCTAGTTTAGAGTCAACTTTATGTTTACATAATTTCAATGCTCATCATTGGAAATATTCTGTCACGATCTCATATTTTAAATTTTAATTTAATGTCATCTTCAGTTAGCTACAATATACTGTCAAGATTTTTTTCTTAAAGAGGAAATTTTGGAAAATAGTTTTTAAGACCTATATAAAAATCTACTTTTCTATTGTTTTCACAAATTAATGACAACCCAATGGCAAATAAGGATTGCATGTGTAATCTATTGCCCTTTAAATGAAATGCTCCAATGTTACTTACAATGTCATCTTGCAGATAAGAAATATGTTACCACACTAATTTTTCAGCATTATCTATTTTATTTTTCAACTCAAATATTAACTCCTCAAAGACATAATATGCATAATATGGGGGTAATTTCGACATTTTTCAAGATGCATCTAGATATGTGTCTTTTTTCATCTATTTTGTATTTTAAGAGAGAGGTTCAAGATGGCTGACTGGAGACAGCAGATGCCAGTTCTCAGAAAGGAAAACTAAAATTACAAATAGGTATTTTGAATCTAATATAAAGAATGTTTGGCTGTAAGTGATCAATTTTTAGCTGTGAAAAGTTTTCTTCCAATATGCCTTTGATTACTAGTTCTATTCCATTTTTTGCAATGTTCCCTAAAACTGTTCCTTGTGCTTCCCACTCATACAAACGTATCCCTCAATGTCTTATTTCTTGACCATTTTTGTAGTGAAGACCAGAGATTTTCTTAATAAGTAGCTCACATTTCACAGATATTTTTCTGTTGGCACTTGTTGTTGTTATTTTTGCTTCTTTGCTTAAAGGCTGGAAATCTTATTTAGTTATTTCTGAAATAAGGATTGATCCATAACTTGGTTTCTATAATAATAGGCTTTGTAGATTGTTCTTGGTTCTATTTTGTGGATTAGGGACAAATCAATAGTTTGATAGAAACAGATACCAGTTCCATCAAACAATTGAAGCTATTAAAAATAACAAAGCAAATAAAAGCAAATAAGAAAATATGGCTTTATAGGCAAAAGGGTGTAAGATCTAAGAAGAGCAGGTAATGATGTGGGTTCCACATGACTACTTGCTGTAACAAAAAGCAATATTTTAAAAACAAGAGTGATAGTGGGATGCTTTTATGAGTCACAGAATTAACAAATACATTTTTGTTTTAGCTACCATGCCCATTTTAACATAATTGTTACCTAAATATTGATGATGATAAGAACAATGAATAAAAGGTGGCAGAGGAGAAAAAGGAGGAGAAAGAAGGATACATATACTATGGATTAGTATTTGCAATGCCCTGTGATAAGTATTTTACTTTTTTTACAATTTTAGTATGAAGAACAGAAGTAAAACGTTAAAAATAGAAACACACAAAGTTTTATGAGTATCATTGTTTTGCTGATACTTAAGTGCTGAGCACACTTTTATCTCATGGAGGTCCAATAAGTATTTTCCATCTTTCTAAGTTAGATATCCAGTCTGAGTTCCAGCTAGGGAAGGGTTTGACTAAAATTCTAACATTCATATATATGTGTGTGTGTATATATGTATATATGTGTGTATATATATACACACACACACACACACACCATGTACATAAATATAAAAATCTATATACTTAAAAGCACAGTATACGTTTTTATTATATGGGTTATAATCAGTTTATTTGAAGATTTGTAAGTTAGAATAGGCTTTTAGACCATTGTGATTTCCTAAACAACTGTCTTACTTACTTTCATTTTTATCTAAATCACAGTGAAAAGTAATCAAGAGTTCTAGCACTTCACTAACGAAACAGGGCATTTCCAATAGAACAAAAGATCTTCTCAGTAAAGCTATCTTTCAGAAATGAAGACATCAAAATGAAAGTACTGCCACTTAATTTGAATTTTCACCACAATATTAAAGGATTATTTTTCTTCAGTTACTACTCACATGCCTCCTATATTTTTTTGCCCCCAGATGTTCTAAAGTGTTGCTTTGACAGCTAAAACTTCACTAATCAGCCCAAGGGACATTTAACTATCCAACTTGCAGAAAAATAAATTTCATTATAAATGATATGAAATATAATGAAACAATACTAATTACATATTGTACTTGAGGAAAATGCCTCTGCATGATGTATTTTTAAGAAGGGCTGGGAACTATGGGAATGCACTTGATAGAAAAACTTGAACCACTTTTATAAATGTTGAACAAAAGGTTTTCATATGCAACTTAGATTTTTCTTTTTGTACAGATCAAGGAACAATTCAAAATAATAATTTCTCTGATGTAGTTTTTGTGTTCCATATATTCTAATTTCTTAGTTTTTTTAATATCTATCATTCATTAGAAGCCTGAAGTACATATATAAAAAATAAATAAATATTGCTTACAGTCATGCAGATGACTTAAAATATTTCTGCACTTCACGGTGAATTGCTCATTCACCTGAGTGTTTAACAGTGTCAGTGTGCTCAACATTAGCATATTTAATTGAATAGTTCAACAAGATAATATGCCAGGCACACATCATTCTGTGAAATCATTCAATGCATTAGACTCACAATAAACAAAGCAACGCTTAAGTGCAATACAGGGAACTTACAGGAAAATATACCAACGGGAGAAAAGAAAGGGATACACGAACGCAAATGAAATTTGATAGCGAAGGAAAAGGTAGGTGGGTGTATGGGAAGAGATTTCTGAGATCTGATTACACCAATTCTGAAATGTTGTTTTCTCAAATGATACAATAACTTAGATGTCCCTCTCACCAGCACAAATTTTACTTGTTCCAGAACACTGAATACTTCCTTGTTTAGCAGGGGAAAGTTCAAATTCAAATGAAAGTTTAAAAAAAAATTAACATGATGTGTTCGTCTTTTATTGTACAAAATTCAAACAAAATTCATGTAATAAAAATGAATCTTATTCCATTATTAAAATTACTAAGCTAATCAATATATTACAAAATGATATCAGGACTAACTTTCTCTGTTCTATTCATCCTATGGATAGTGATCAAGAATAATATTCCTAATATTATCAGATTGCTAAGTTTTACTGGACTCTGAATCATAATAATAGCATCTGTATGTTTCTGAGTCCTGGGGCCAAGGCAGGTGCTCCTGCATATTCTTCCCCAAGCAGCTGAAGGCCGGCAAAAATTTCGGAATCTGATAGACCAAGGCTCAGATTCCAGCTTCATTGCTGGCCAAATGTGTGACCTCAAATAAATTATTTAATATCTCTGAGCTTCATTTTCCAGAAATATAAAATGATGAGAATAATGCTTAACACAGAGGGCTGTTGTGAGGATAAATTAACAAAAGAAAAGTAAATATCCTCTCCCATAGTTGAAGTTCTATCTATGTTAATTGCCTTTCTTTCTTTCCCCATTCTAAGTAGATGGTTCTTAGAGTACAAAAATACCTGGAATGCTTTTATCAGAGAACAATTAGTGCAGAATAAAGTCATTGAGAAAAAACTGGCCTGGGTGTAGTGGCTCATGCCTGTAATCCCAACATTTTGGGAGGCCAAGGCAGCAGGATTGCTTGAGCCCGGAAGTTCAGGATCAGCGTGGCCAACGTGGCAAAACCCTGTCTCTACAAAAAAAATACAAAAAAATTAGCCTGGCATGGTGGCACACCCCTGTAGACCCAACTGTTCGGGAGGTTGAGTTAGGAGGATCCCTTGAGCCTAGGAGGCTGAGGCTACAGTGAGCTATGATCACACCACTGTACTCCAGCCTATACAACACAGTGAAACCCTGTCTCAAAACACACACACACACAACACACATGCACACACGTGCACACCACATTTAAAAGAACCACATTTTTGTTTTAATTAGTTGAGAAGCAAAGGACTAATTTGAATTTTGCTTTGAAAAATGTGATTTAGGCCGGGCGCAGTGGCTCACGCCTGTAATCCCAGCACTTTGGGAGGCCGAGGCGGGTGGATCACCTGAGGTCGGGAGTTCGAGACCGGCCTGACCAACATGGGAAACCCCGTCTCTATTAAAAATACAAAATTAGCTGGGCCTGGTGGCACATGCCTATAATCCCAGCTACTAGGGAGGCTGAGGCAGGAAAATTGCTTGAACCTGGGAGGCGGAGGTTGTGGTGAGCCGAGATGGTGCCATTGCACTCCAGCCTGGGCAACAAGAGTGAAACTCCGCCTCAAAAAAAAAAAAAAAAAAGAAAAAAGAAAAATGTGATTTAAAAACATAGTATAACTGTATCTTATATTTAACAAAATAAATTTAATCTTGTAAATACAATTATATGCTAATTCTCAGAACAAAAGAAAAAATGTGTTAATGGCATGGTAGAACTGTTTCAGATAAATGGTAATGTAATATGACACATAGGAGGTCATTCTCCTCACGTGTCAAATATTTAGCCCCAAAAGCATCATTTTTGCAAAAGGAATAACAGCTTGTATTGTATTGTATTGTATTGTATTGTATTGTATTTTAAGACAGAGTTTCACTCTTGTTGCCCAGGCTGGAGTGCAATGGCGTGATCTGCACCTTCCGCCTCCCGGATTCAAGTGCTTCTCCTGCCTCAGCCTCCTGAGTAGCTGAGTTGCAGGCGCCGCCACCACGCCCAGCTAGTTTTTGTATTTTTAGTAGGGAGGGGGTTTCACCATGTTGGTCAGGCTAGTCTCAAACTCCTGATCTTAGGCGATCCACCCGCCTCCCAAAGTGCTGGGATTTCAGGCGTGAGCCACCATGCCTGGGACAGAGCATTTAAAACAAAAAATTCTTCAAGAGACATAAATAATGGATATAGGTAATGAAAGTAAAGAACCTCTTGGCTACATAACCACTTGTGATGTGCATTTCTATTACAGTTATGTTAACATACCTTATTTTGGCCTAAAGCCAAATTTTCTTTTTTTTAAAAAATAATTTATTCTTTCTTTCTTTATTTTACATTCAGGGATACAAGTGCAGGTTTTATACATAGGTAAACTTGTGTCATGGGGTTTTGTTGTACAGACTTTTTCATCGCCCAGGTATTAAGCCTAGTACCCACTAGTTGTTTTTCCTGATCCTCTCCCTCCTCCCACCCTTCACCCTCTGAAAGGCCCCAATATGTTTTGTTCCCCTCTCTGTGTCCATGTGTTTTCATCATTTAGTTTGCACTTAATAGTAAGAACATGCAGTATTGGGTTTTCTGTTCTTGTGTTAGTTTGCTAAGAATAATGGCCTCCAGCTCCATCCATGTCCCTGCAAAGGACATGATCTTACTCTTTTTCCTGGCTGCATAGTATTCCATGGGGTATATGTACCACATTTTCTTTATTTTCTTTATTACAACAGTAAAATATTAGATAAAATAAGAATGTATTTTATACTTTTTTGAAAAATCTTTAGCAAATGTTAGGCATAATTTGATTGTTATTATTACATACAAATTGTGGAAATAGCCACAATTAACATTATTAATATGATTAACAAGAAGCTTAAATATAATCCTTTGCTTAAGGATTAATTTACATTTAGCATTAAAACCCTGGGCCTTTTTAGATCAAATAGCAAGCATACAATATTCCTTAATAGATTTTAAAAATAGGCACAATTTTTATGACAGCATCTTCAGAGCTGCTGAAATTTTGAAGCTAAAAGGTGTGATATCGATATGAAACACTATAGTTAGTTGTTTTGTTTAAATGTTGGACTCATGATTCAATACTTTGAGATCACATCATACACTGTATGCTCCATTCACCTTGAATATGTTCTTCTATTTTTTCTCTTCTCAGTGCATGTCATTGCACATACATTTTGACACATTCTGAACAGAACAAGAAACTAGTTGCTGTCACAATGAGCAGTTTGCTATCCAAAGTTAGAGTATTTATTTAGACATTAAATCAGTACTCCTTCGATGAATTGGAAATTCAATTATAGTGAAAGGAACAGGTTTGGTGACCCTTTCTGTGATTATATCTTGCAAATAAATGTATCTAAATCGTAAAGGACTGTCATTTTACTAAATAAGTTGTTGTATTGGCCAACTTATTACCCACTTCCTTAAGTTAAACTAGCACCATGTAAATATTTTCATCAAAATACATAAATAAAATGAAACCTCTAATTTAAAATATAAATGAAATCAGTAGGACTCTGCTTTTTAATATGTATAAGCCACATGATCATGAATCAAGTTAAGCAAGATCTTACAAATACAAATGTGTAACTTATAACTTGCAGAAAATATCTAAGATTACAAAAGAATTCTTACTGAGGTATTAAAATATGTATATCATTAGACTACTTAAAAGTTCTCAGAATTTCAACGAAGCATGAACTTTAAAAAGCAGGAACTTTTTCATCCAATTGTTATCATTGTCAAAACGTTAAATGTGTTGGCTGATGAACATTTGTGGATACAGACTAGCAGGATCAATATAAAGAAATACCATTACTTTTGCTATTAAATATTTGGTAGAACTCAAGATAACATTGGATTAGGAGATTTGTAAGTAAAATCTTAGAAAAATGGATCGTAAGTACTCTTCTATTTTGAATTTAGCCTAGACTGAGGATAAGAAAGTTCACTGCACTCTGAGAATACTTTTAATTAGAGCATGTGGGGAAGACTGGATAAAATCTGGTCATTGAAATAAAGCTTCCAGGAAAAACTAAAAATAAAAGAGGAAATGTTTGGCAGTCTCTAAATGATTCAGGCCACCTTACTGTAATCTAATCCACACCCAAATCAAGTAATTAGTAGCCAACATCTAGAAGACTGGAATGTGGCATTCTGGTGCATGTTTCTGGCCTGTTTTCTTATGGGAGCAGCTTTATTCTCCAACAGACAACTTCCTGTGCAAACACAAACCTATCATTAGAAGTTCAGTATTCTATCCCAAGGTTATTTCTAGATTTAATTCTTTGCTGTTGTTATGGAAAACTAAACTGCATTACTGAACATTTTTAATGCACTGTAATTTTTATATGAGAAAGTTTTTTTCCTGTTGGAATTAATGGTTCATTTAAACATCAAATGTTGCAGTCCATAGATTATAGGTGTCTATAATTCTAAATATTATAGCCTCCATTTTTCTATAAACATCACTTTTCTTAACCTGATTTCCTCAAAATGTACCAAAGATGGAAAAATAGGGGAAAAAAATTCATGGGATAATCTGAAAAGTAAAAATTCAGAAAAAAATGGGACAATTTAATAGTAAATGGTAATTGAAAACCATTCACATTGTAACCTGTATTGGAATATAAGTTTTTTGAGGGTAGGACTGTGTCCTTTAAATAATATTGTATATTTCTATTTATGTAAAACATCTCATATACCCTCATGAACATAAGAAAAATTACAAAAAGAATAGTAAGCCCAACATGTCTCTTTATTTATATATGAAATATAAGTATACAATTTCATGCTTGTATTTGGTTATTTATTATGAATGTTGGCTTTAGAACCAATACATTTCTGTGTCAAATAAGCACAGATGACACTTTGGTCTGTTTCAAGTCCCCATAGGCCTTATGATGGCTTTCTGCACAATACATAACAGTCTCTGTGACATTCAGGCTTGGATGTCATCCAACTTTTTAAAGCTAAATGTAGACAAGACTAAATTATTACTCATAGGGTCTCCTCAACATCAATCTTCATATTTCTTTTTAGTTCTTGCCTGTGACATCTAGTATATTCTTCTCAATGTCTCAGGGCTCATAATACTGAACTGATTTTAGATTCTGAGCTTTGTTTTTGATGTCCATATTAATCAGATTGCACAGTCATCTTATTATCATCCTAGGAGCCTTTCTAGGATATATCTTACTGAGTCTCCAAGGGACACAGAAACCCTCAGATGTACTTCCGTTAGTTCTTGCTAGGATTACCGTAATTCATTATATTCTGGCTTACCTGTCATCTCTACTCTCAACTGCTTACAGTTAGTGCAGATGAGGGTAATGTACGAAGGCATATAAAAACTAGAATATCTGATCACATTACTTCAGCAAAGAGGAAATTCTGCTTGCCTCTAGGAAAGCTGTGGATTGTGGTTAAGCCTTTATTCCCTACAAACATGACAGGTATCTGAACTATAGTCAAGTGATCTGTTCTCACTAATTGCTATTTTTCGTTAGGAAAAGTACTAAGCATCAAAAATACTATTTCCAAAGGCAAGTATACCTCATAGAAAACATGATAGTTATGATCCTGAAAGGTCAAATAACATTTTATAAATTGATTCCCATTTTTTGAGAACTTGGTAGAAGGGCTTAATGTATAAAAGAACCTTGTTCAAAATTATATATTATTTTGTTATGCAAATAACCAACTCCTGTGTTTATTTGTTCCATAAATGTGAATATTAGCAGTGGCTTATTAGATTTAATAAGGCAAAGCACACCTGCACTGGTGCTGTAAAAAGAAACAACCACCTCTGTTTTAGTCTTGATTCTGACCCCTGAACAAGTCCTCCGGGGAAGCTGGCTAAGCAGGGGCAGATTTACAATATGTCCTCAGTCAGCCACTCACAGAAATTGCCCAAAACCTATGCTGTATTTCGTGTGTGATTATACATTTACACTTCCTCATTCTGGGGCTTGTTTCATCTTAATAATTTCTTTCTTTCCTGTAATGCTGTTTCAGTGTCAAAACACCATCATGAGAAATCTATGAGACTGAAGCACTTTACTGACTTTGTCTTCTATGTCAGAGATGACTTGTAATGTAGCAAGATGAATCTTTCTCCATATTAAATCCATAAAAGGTATAAACAGTGTGAAGGAAAAGACATGCTATGCTTACTTCATGCCTATACCCCTTACCTCTTTCTTATATGTATCAACCTGTTGAAGGCAGCTCTTATGATAGATTTGCAATGTAATTTTAACAAAACCATGTTATCATGGAACATCTCAATTGGTCTGTCAAAAACTAGCCCAGATAATGAACCTGAAAATAACAATATATTTCCTTGAATCATCTATTGGTTTAGGAATTGAAATACTAAAGGGAGGCTAAAAGCAAAATTAATATCCTTGCTAACATTCAGGACAGATGGTAGGTGTCCAGGGACAATGTGAAGGATAAGAAGAATCTTGAAATTAAAGTCATCCTTGAGATAAAAGACATTGAGCTCCTCTTGAAAATCAATGGTAAGATATTATCTAACAGTGCTATTTATTATCCAATTTTTGGAGATGACTAAGTAGTAGCTAGGTGGTACATTTTGGAAGACTGCTTAATTAGTCATATTTTATTCAAATATAAAGGTAAAACACTTCTGTTAGAGTAATAGCACAGTTTCTTATAATGGAAATCCAGATGGGCACGGTGGCTCAGGCCTGTAATCCCAGCACTTTGGGAGGCCAAGGCGGGAGGACTGCTTGAGCCCAGGAGTTCGATACCAATCTGGGAAACATGGTGAGGCCAGGTCACTGCAAAAGTTTAAAAAATAATAATAATAACAATAATAATCAGCAAGGCACAAGCTTATAGTCCCAGGTACTTGGATGGCTGAAGCGGGAGGATCACTGAGCCCAGGAGTTTGAGGCTGCTATGAACTATCACTGTGCCACTGCACTCTAGAGTGAGAACCTATCTTGAAAAAAAAAAAAAAGACGAAAGTAATGGAAATCTTATCCTTCACTGCCTTAAATCAAGGGTCATCCTCTCCTCTTATGAATATACTCCTTCTTAAATTACTTCCTTAGAACCTCCAAAAAAAGGTAACAGTTCCAACAGTGAGAGCAAAGGTCACATCTGCCTTCACCAGGATCTTTCTCACCTTTATGAGTTTGTCAGTATTGTACACCATCGTAAATTGGAACAAAGTTGTGCTCACCGGGTGCGGTGGCTCAAGCCTGTAATTCCAGCACTTTGGGAGGCCGAGGCGGGCGGATCACCTGAGGTCAGGAGTTGGAGACCAGCCTGGCCAACATGAAGAAACCTTGTCTCTACTAAAATTACAAAATTAGCCAGGTGTGGTGGCGCATGCCTGTAATCCCAGCTACTCGGGAGGCTGAGGCAGGAGAATCGCTTGAACCCGGGAGGCGGGAAATTGCAGTGAGCCGAGACTGCGCCACTGCACTCCAGCCTGGGCAACAAGAGTGAAACTCCGTCTCAAAAATAAATAAATAAATAAATAAATAAATAAATAAATAAATAAATAAATAAAATTGTTAGACTTACGATTTTCAGTTGATCATAAGGCTCTTCCCTTTCTATATAAATAAAAAACATCTGGTAGGATGTTTTGAAAATTCCACACACCGAAAAGGGATTCCTGAGTATAAGAATTAAGCAGTTTTCTTTCTCAAAGTCATCAGGAAACACTAGAAATATTTATGTCACAAGCAAATCTACAATGTTCATTTACTCATTCTTAACATATTAATAAATATCTACTTATTAAGTGATAGAAGAAAATCTAAAAGGAAACCTAAGTACATCTCCAAACTGCCATCAAAATACAATTGCCAAAAATATGAGAAAATTATAATATTTACTATATTATTCACTCAAAACAGCTATCATAAGAAAAATCAGATTTTTGTCATACTTAAACTATTTTGCAGTTTCATGTTTGAAACCTAGTATTTGGTCCAGGAGGGCTTTACCCTTTTATCAGTGCTTAGGGTCTCTACCATTGTTATCTAGACCTGCGTATGCCAGGCCAAGAGCTGGGTATATTACTGTGAATTAGACAAATGAGGTCCCTGTCCTCAAGAACATTAAAAAAAGGTGATGACTATAGATAGTGATGAAGGCCATAAGAAAATATGTCAGATGGGGCAACAACCTTAGATGCAGTGGTCGTAAAGTCTCTCTGAGTGCATGACATTTAAGCTGATAACTAAAGGATGATAATAAATGTGCCTTTCAAAGAGATGAGGGAATTCCATCTCTGCCTTGGTAGCAGCCAAAGTAAGAGCCAAGTGAAGGAAAGGAAGGAGCTTGATATAACTGTTTTAAAAAAGAAAGAACAAAAGAAAGAAGAAGGAAAAAAAGAAAACAAAATAATGTGGTCAAAGTATATGGATGAAGCAGTGGAAAGGGTCAAGATGAGTTTGGAGAGGGAGGTAGAAGAATAAATGAGGTCCCATGATGTAAATACAGTGAAATAAGCAGTTCCAGCATCATTATAATAAAAGTTGGAAGTATTGAAAGAATTGGGCAGGACAGTTGAAGTGACATGATTTACGTTCTTAACAAATTATTCTGGCTGCTGAGTGTAGACTGGAGAAATAATAGGGATAAGTCTCCTCAGCTTCTAGTTGGAAAACTGAGTGGATGATTGTTTTCTGAAAAACAGTGAAACTCCTGATATTGAGAGTCTGAGGGAGGAAGATAAAATAGGCAACATAATACAATACTTTCTTTTGGATGTACTATGTTTGAGATGTTTATGATATATTTAGGGAGAGATTCGAGGTGGGCAGTTTGGATATAAAACTCTGGAACTTAGAGAAGACAGAGCTTAAAGTATAAATTTTGGAGTCAAGAGTATATATGTAGTGCATCTAAAACTATATACATGACTATATATAAAACTATATACAAGAGTATATATATACATAGTGTATCTAAAACTATATACAGGAAGATCATTTGGAAAGTTAATAGTGACAGAGAAGAGAAAAAGTCTCCAGACCAATCCTAAATGTATTTCATTATGTAGAGGCTGAGGAAAAGAGATCCATTACGAGACAGAAGAGGTAGGAGTGGGAAGTTAAGTGAGGAGCTGGTTTCAAAAAGAAAGGAGTGGTCAAATCTTGCTGTTCGTTTAAAGACAAGAGGAGGCAATAATTGTCCATTCATTTTGGCTAAGGGGCCATAGCTATAGTTGGTGGGAGAAATAAGAGCTGTTACAGTGCATGGTAGAGACGGAAATCAAAATGGGGGCAGGAGATGTGATTAGATGATGCATTGTGGATAAGGAAGTAGAGATAGCAGCTTAAATTTAATCCCTATATTATGGGCTGATATTGCAAAGCAAGACATATGTAAATAAAACTAAAAACTCAAGGTGATGTTTTTGTAAAATATTACATAATGGCATAAAGTGGAAGGTTTCTATTAGATACCACACACCGGTACCACCCAGTTCTTTACAGTACTCTAAGTCAATGTTTAAGGATTGAAAAATAAAAATTGCAGAAAGAAATGAAATTCATTTGGCCTACTTTTCAGATAGTAGCAGTTCTTCATTCTGATGCCTCATTTAAAGAAAAGTAAACAAACAAATAAAATCCTATAAACTATTTAGGCAAAAAATATCTGCAACAGAGAAAAGAAAATAAATATAGTGTAGCATATATTGATGAAGAACACATCCAGAAATATAAAATTTTAGATGATAAGCACTGGGTACTCTCAAAAAATACAGAAAATATGAATACTATATTTTAAAAATATAAAAGATAAGAAGACAGACAATGAAAACAATGTGGGACAAGCTAAGGAAATATTTTAAGGAGATAAATTATGTCATAATAAAATTTTAAATATTGTTAGAAACAACCAAATGAAGAGTCAACAATGCTGAAAACTGAATCTATGATATGAATAATAAGCTTGAGTAAGGTGTAAGCAAATATAAATTGTCAATTATCAACCAAGAAAGTGGGTATGCAATTAAATCTAACAAATGCAGAATTCAATTTCTGAAGAAGAGAATAAAATAGAAAATATACTCAAATATTTGGTATTTAACAATGCAAGAAATGTAAAGCTGCATAACAAATGTAAAGCTATTTATAAGTATGGGGTCTTCTAATTGTGCAACAATGCTTTCATGTAACATTCTTTCCAAAAATATGCTTTTAGCTTCAGTTTTAAGAAAATGTTGAAATGTGACTAGATATATCCAGTTTTGCCAAATAGCAAAAACTGGCTGTAGTTTCATAGTTCAAGAAAAGCGTATTAGAAAAGCAGATAATTTCCACCTCCTTTTCAGTTTTTTTAATAGAAAGTTAGGATTAATCAAAATTTAGAAATCCAAATTACACCATAATTGAGCTATTATAATATCTACCCTGTCTTAGCCTGTCTTAAATACCGGAATAATATTTACTGTTACTAATATCAAAATATGAGATGATGTGGTCTAAAACTGGAAGTGCTAATCACTTTTATTTATTGAGTGTGGAAGAAAAAAATAGTATAATTACTTTGTTGGATAATAACTGAAGATAACAACCACATCCAAACCTTTACAGATGTCTTGCAATTTCCTCTTCTACCAGAAATAGTGACTGAGAGAAAAACCAAAAGCAAAAACAAATATAAAAATAACAACATAAGCATATTTCTCCCATTTAGACAGGTAAAATATGCTAATAAATTGGCAAGACTGTTTGAAATGAATTATTTTTTTAGAAACCATGAATCATTAAAGCTGACTCAAGAACCACTAAATAAGCCAATAACTATGGAAGAAATTAAGAAAGTTATCAAGCAATATTATCTCGTAAATGTTTTGGCAAATATTATCATAATTATTTATATATATTTTTTGAGATGGAGTCTCACTCTGTCACCCAGACTGTAGTGCAGTGGCCTACAGGCACACACCACCATGCCCAATTTTTTTTTTTTTTTGAGACAGGTTCTTGTTCATCACCCAGGCTGGAGTGCAGTGGCATGATCTCTGCTTTCTGCAACCTCCACCTCCCAGGTTCAAGCCTCAGCCTCCCAAGTAGCTGGGATTACAAGCACAGCCCAGCATGCCTGGCTAATTTTTGTATTTTTAGTAAGACAGGGTTTCACCATGTTGGCCAGGCTAGTCTCAAACTCCTGACCTCAAGTGATTTCTAGTTACTTACGAAGTTTCATACTTTTAATATCAAAGACTTAACAAAAATAAATTTTAAAATGATGTGGAAAATTTATTTTTAAATTATTGAAGCACAGTTTCTATATATGATAATAATAAAATATTTAATCATATATTAAAATTATTAAAACATAATATAACATGAATTTTTTAAATTCATTTTATAATTCAAGGACTACTCATTTTTCAATAGCTCAGAGAATAAAACAATATGATCATCTCAAAAGGACTCTAAAGTATATTGGCTAAAATTTAAGATCCATTCTAAAATTTTTAATAAACAATTTAAATGCTATTTATAAAGCAATAAGAATAAACACTATGTTGAATTTATTATAGGCAGGAATAAGAAAAAAAGTATTTTTCATATTATTTTAACACAAAGCTATCCAAAGCAACTTAGCATGAATAGAAAAGTAACAACAAAAAAACATAAATATCATTATTGGAAAGTAGAAAGCAAAATTATCATCATTATCAAATAATATTCTTGTATAACTAAAAAAGCTAGGAAAAAATACCATTAAGGGATTAGAGTTCTGCATCATGACCATGAAACTAAAATTTGAAAGAATAACTTTCTTACATACTAGTCAATGTCAACTATAAAATATAATATAAAAATAATTCAAATTGGCCACAAATAAATGAAAATATTAGATTCCTTTGTCTATTTAATAATAAATGTATAAAAACATATAAAGGAAAATGTACAATTAATAATAAATACATATAAATTTGGTTTAACATGTAGATTTAGAACCAAAATTGCAGCTATGAAGAGTATATTATCAAATAAAATAAATATCACATATATGATGTTTTTATATACTGAGAATTTCTTGAATGTGACAGGTTAAGCATGACAATTCATCCTAACACATAAATTATATGTGAATATCAGATAAACAGTTAAGGAAACTCTGATAGATTCAAATACAGAATAATTAAAATTTGCCCTTCAAAAATACAATCTCCAAAAGGTAATTTTTTTAAAAAAAGAACATCAAGGGAAATATTTGGTACACATACAGCAAGCAAAGGGTCAGTATTTTAGTATATAGAAAGCATTAGTAATCAACAGAAAGGTAAATGCTTCAATAGCGAAAAAGTGCTAGATGAGAGGAATTCTCAGAGTCATAGTAATGGTCAAAATTGTATGAAAAATGATCAGACGACGATTAAATAAAAGTGAAACAAAGTGAGATTTTAAAATTTGATGACCAAATTTGCAACAATTGAGATGTATAAGATCTCTCAATAGTTAAATGTCAAAAAATTATCCTACATCAAGATAAAATACTACATGTCCATTATAATAGAGTGAATTAACACTGTAACCTTTGACTTGGAAGGATGTCAAATTTCTACAAGGTGTATTTGAGTCAGAAAAACAAGGTACTGTTAAGAATATAGCATATTAATTATTCTGTTAAAAATATAGATGAATAAATTAGATAAATTAGATAATCAGTATAAATTAGATAAACAGATCTACATAGATATATTTATGGATGAGTGTGCATGTGTGTGTTTGTGTAAGTATTTGTGTATGTATTTATATATAAGTACATGTATGTATAAATGTGTATTGTGTATGCACTTACATACATATACGTGTGTGTGTGTGTGTGTGTGTGTGTGTGTGTATATATGGCTCTATCCTATGTTGTCTGTTCCTGAGGTAGGTATGGAAAGATGGAAAAACTGGAAGAAGAGAAGAAGGGCTGGAAAAGCTAAAAATAACTGCACTAAAAAAGAAACACTACATAGGGAGTGATCATATTTATAAAAAATTATAAATATATATGAATATAATAAGCATTTCAAAATTACCAAAAAAAACATCAGCTGATTTATAGGATGGTGATGATATTTTACAAGGAAAATGCATAAATCACAGATTATTGTCATTAGTATGATTCTATTTTGCGGTAGAAATAAAGAAGCAGACTCTCCACGTTCAGGTTTGCATATGTTTGCATGAGTAAAGAAGAAGCCACAGCAGCCTACCGACATTGCTTACTTCAGAGGCGGGCAGTTACAATCGGAAGAGGTCCCATGGCCAAGCAATTAACTACCATCATTTTATACACATGTAATACAAAGACCATGTATTAAATATGTTAATACCTATTTTTTAAAATCTCTGAGTCTTATCTAACAAGAGATATCAAGTGCCTTCAAAATATTCATTTATCTTGATGCAGTAATTTCTCTACTATGAATTTTTCTTAAGAAATAATCACAGAGGGCTTCTAGGATTTATGTACAAGAATGTTAATTGAAATTATATTAACAAAAATTTGAGCTAACTTTCCACCAACAAGAAATTGGTCAAATACATTACATAAAATTTTATATACACAGACATAATATATAATTTCTATGTATTTGTATTTTACACTCACACACACATATTTCTATGAAGATATTTAAAGCCATGTAGTCACATTTTGGGAAACATATGAAATCCTTTGTCTATTCTACATGCGGAAAATATTTTCCCAGTTTGTCATTTGCTTTCCATTTCATTTGTGATCTATTCACTATAGTCTATGCTGAAAGAAACAACACCAAATTAATAACAGTAAGCCAGTTGATGTATTGCATGTAATTTTATTTTCAGATTGATGTGTTTATACGTTCTATATATCCACCATCTCTCCTGGACTGAAGAAGTTCTGATTATCACAACCTCCCTTCCTGTCCCTACACTCTGTCAGGATGCATGTTGGCACCTCAAAAACTAAAAGCAACTACATAGTTTAGCCTTTGAGCTAAACTACCACAATTTTTGAGTTGAATAGCATATAAATTGATAAGTGGAAGTGATAAAAATAAGGACCAAAAAAAACACCTTAAGGAAGTGAGCCAAAATGATGGTATGTTATGATGGTAGAAGCATAAACACTTTATTTACTTTTTCTGTTCTCCAACCTTTCTATCATATGGTTATATTCCTTTTAAAATAAAATAAAAAATTTTTATTTACATTTGGAGTAATCGGGAAAGAAACAGCAATTTTAAAGAATGTTTATTACAACAGTGTTTACATGAGAAAAAACATAAAAAGCCTAAATGCTCATCTACAAAAGGTGGATGAAATGTATTTGATATATTCACCCAATGAGTAGTAACACACATAATGAAAATGGCAGGGTGGATTAATATTCATTGAAATAAGATGAAATTCTTAAAAACAAGTTGTGTATCAGTGTGACCCAGTTTAAAAATTTAAAAATATATGTGCTATAAACAGGAAGACAAACAAAAAAAATATTTGCAAGCATATTTGCCAACTATATGGAATTCAAGATTTCACTTTGTGTTTTTTTCTTTATAGTGTTTATATTATCTAAATGTTTCAAAATGTTAATAATATTTATAATTAAAATCAAGTGAAGCTTATTAATGACCTAGAATGAAAAAAAAAGGGTTAACCTTTGGCCTCACAGCTACCTCAATCCTCCAGAAGCCCTTCTTTCCAGTACCATCAAACACAGCCTGGTTGCTGCCTCACCTTCCACCTTTCTCTTCAGTCCTGACCTTGTCTTAATGAGCATGCTCTTGGCTCATCCACAATGCACACTGCTTCAGCCCTGGGCATCTGAACCCACATGCTCTGGCAGAACATTTCCTGCCTGAATTTGTGCTTCTGCCTACCTAACTTGTCCTAAACTTATCTGCCTTTCTGACCCATCCCCAGGCACATCCTGTTGGAGTAGTGCTAACAGAGCCTTTGCCCCAACATGCTTTTTCAGCACACCTTGAAGCATACACTTGGCTTTAAATATATATATATTATATATATATATATATATAATTGCTTTTTAGTGAAATGGAATAAATTCACTCCTTTATTCTTCTTAATAATTTAGATGAAATATATCTCTTTCAAACCATGGCACCAAAATTGTTTTTTAAAGTATCATCTAATATGTCTTGTTAATTTCTCAAGAAATAATATAATAAGATTCCCTTGTTACTTTCTTCTTAACAAGAAGCTCCTTTCTCCTCCCCATTACCCTTGTAATGTTTGCAAAAGATGACATTAGTATGGCACTCTGTTACTTTATTTATTTCAAATAAATGATACCCCAGAGAATGAACAAATCTTCATTTGTAAGCACTACTGATAATAAAATGCACATCTTATGGATACAATAAAATACATACTGTATTTTATAACACTATTTCTCTTTGCTCTGTAAGCACTTAGTTTTGTTAGCATCACATAGTTGGCTTGGGAATGACATTATACACCTCTGGGCCATGCTACTGCTCTTGAACATACTGGAACAAGACACTAAAAGCTGCCCAGAAAAGGAATTTCTGAGGATCCTTGGTATTGGGATGCACTTCACCCCCACTCTCTGATACACCTGCCTATAGGGGCAAGAGGCTTTGACTCTGCACAGTCCAATCCAGTAAGGAAGCCACCTTTTTTCTTCTCAAAAAAGCCTTAGTCCATGTGAGACTACTGTAAAAGCTGCTCCTGCTTTACCCACATTCTTTTCTCTCCGTAAAATTTCTTTTATCTTGAGGGAAAAATGAAAAAAAAGAGTTTCTGGTTCCAATTATGGAACTTGAAAATGATTTCTCATTTGACATACAAGGTCTAAAGTCTAAATTTCAAAAATTGGAAAACTTGATGTTTGCCTATTGTACCTTAGGAACATGAGGAAGAAAAAAATGACACATTCAGTCCTGGGCATTTACATAATTTATTTTACTAAAGCTTGCACTAAGCCTCTTGGAGAAAGTATTATTATACTAATTTTACAGGTAAGATCATGTAGTAGGTAAGAAACAAAGATGGAATTTGAACCCAGCCTGCCTTGGTGAAGCATTTATATCCATTCCAAACACTGTGTTTCCTGTTTATTGCTGTAGTTAATTTTCTGATCACATTTTCTTATTAATGGAACTTGCTTTTATTTCTTCGACTTGTCAAGTCAGTCAGCAAACTTCAGGTGCTCAGTGGATGCTATCATAGACTAACTGAAGATCAGATGAAGATCAGACTCCATTGTGAAACACATCACAGATCACCTCCACCATCACCACCATGAGAATGACCACTCTTTGAGCACCTTCTGTGTGCCAGCATTTTACTACGAAATTAGCACACTGTTTTATTTAACCCTCAAAATAATCTCCAAATCAGGAATTGTAAACCACAGATACCTAGCTGTATCGACCATCATTCTCCAGAGAAACAAAAACCAATGAGATATATATTGAGAGAGAAAGCTTTATTTTAAGAAATTGGCTCATGTGAATGTGGGAGATGGTAAATCTGAAATCCACAGGGCAAGCCTGCAGACTGAAAACTCAGGCATGATTTCTATGTTACAGTCGTTAGGCAGAATTACTTCTCCAGAAGACCTCAGTATTTTGCTCTTAAGGCCTTTAACTGGTTGATAAGACCCACCACCCACATTACTGAGGGTAGTTTGTTTTACTTAAAGTTAATTGACTATAGTAAATGTTAACTACATCTACAAAATACTCTTACAGCAACATCTAGACTAGTGTTTGGCTAAACAACTGGGTAACAGAGCCAAGCTGACATACATAATTAACTATTGCACTACCCTTCCACTGTAATGCACCATTTTTCTTATTAACATACTATAAATGAGATCACACTCACTGGTTTATTTCTCATGCAGTCCAGTTAGTTTCACACCCTACCACCTTCATGCTACCTAAATTTCTATCCCTCAAATTCCAACTCTCTTCAAAGTGTCACCTCTAGTTCTGTTTGCATAAATCATTGCCTGCTTTTCATCACAAGATTATCTCATTGCTACACTGCTAACAGCTTGTAATAGGCATTCTTTTGACCAGTTGAATATTGCTTTAACTTGTGTACTAAGGTCAACACTTTACCTCAGTTCTAGGTCTCCTTTTAACCACAAAAGCCAAGCAAGGCAAAATCTATTAACTCCTCAGGGCTGTCTGAAAGCCATTTGATGTTATGATTGCAACCATTTGCCTTTAGAAAACAGTTTTCAACCACACTGATTTATTTAATAAGTGAAGTGTAACAGTAATCATTATTTTTCATATATTATAGATAAGGAAACAGAAACAAGTACACTAACTGATTTCCCTTATCTAAACACTGTATGTAACATAAGAGGTCTAGAACCCCAAACCATTCAGTTAACATATGTCACTGAATGCTGTTATTATTTGTCAGGCTCTGGGTTAGGTGCTAGTATCCACCAACGAACAAAACAGCAGAACTGCTCTCATGGAGCCTAAATTCTAGCTAGTAGACAGCAAACAGATACATAGGTAATAAACAAGGTGTCAGATGATGATATATGTTTAGAGAGAAAAATAAAACAGCAATTAGGGTGCATGAGTTGGCGGGTCACAATGCACTATAAGATGGGCAGGCAGTCATCATTTAGAATGTAGCATTTGATCAAGGCCTGAAAGACATGAATGAGCAAGACTTGTGGAAATAGTGAGAAGAAGGATATTACGTAGAGGGCAGGTCCTGAGGTAGAAGCTGCCTAGTTTTTTGAGAACTACAGTGGAAGCATTACAACATGGGGCAAATTTAGTTTAGGTTAAGCCATTGTTGTTCCAATCTTCAGATCCCTTTGCTATAAAATTCTGCTTGACAAATCTTGAAAGTCACACATGGTCTACCATATGAAACTGTACAATCTACAATCATTAATTTATCTCAAAACATAGGCATTATATTGATTCTTCTTAGATATGATATGAACTTATCCCTCATTCATTAATGGGGCTACAAATTGACTGAAGTTACTGGCAACCGAATACATGAAGGATTAATGTGGCTTCTTAGCCAACCAAAAGAGTGATTGTAATTTCTTTAAATCCTTCTTATTCTACGGAATAATTTAGGCTTGGTCGTGATTTGTTTAACGTGTATTAAGACTGTGGCACTGTTAAAAAGCTCTTAAGAGAAATTACTTTTTACAATGAAAGTAAGTTTGAACAAAAAAATTGCATTTTAAATTTATAACTGATCACATCTATATTATGAGTTTCTTATTTTTGCAGACAAATTCTCAAAACACATTAATCAATATTAGTGGTATCTTATCCTATGAGCCTTATTATATGAGCATCACTTATCTACAATCTGTATTCATATACACATTCTATTGGGGCATTTTTAAAATGGTGATAGTGGACAGCCTAATCTTATTGCCTTGAGTCGAGTTGGGTCTAGGTAATAAGTTTTACCAATAAAAACTATGGTTATTACATATAAGACACACCAATTACCAAGTAAATTCTGCAGGTAGAGTATGGTGCTTACTGCCATGGAAGTCATGTAAATATAGCAACACATTTTAAGGTGTGTAAGCAAATGGCTGTTTGGGTTTACAGTGGTATGCAGCACATTTCTAACATATTTCATTTTGCTACTATTTCTTTTAAATCACTGCCAAAAAAAATGAGGAAGTACATTCTGTTTCTTCCTTTTCAATTCAGCCGGATGTCCGAATACCACATGTGAAAGAACAAGGATTCCAATGACAAAGAGCCAGACAACTTCTTATGTGGAAGTATTCAAAAAAAGAACTTCTTAAAATGCAATTTTTAGGAATCTGAACTTTGTGAAGGTAACAAAGATGTTTCTATATTTTTTAATAAAAACTATGGAGGAGCTGCTTCAAGCACAATAACAATAAATAGCAAAAAGAAACTTTTAAAAATCCTATTGGTCCTGCAGCCTCCTGCCAGAGTCCCACACAATAGCAAATACTTAGGATGAGAATGGCTCCAGTGGAGCAACACTAATACATTTGACACAGCTTCCACCCCGTCATTATGCAGAGGAGCCTGTGCTTATCCCTTTGTAAATTGGAGACTCTTTTAACCAGGAATCCCAGGATGGAACGGAACCATTTTCCTCACGGCAAAACAAATCCTTCTCCAGTGAATTTTGTTATTGTTTATTGTTACACTGTTTTATCAGCACTAAACTGTATGAAAGCTTCAATTAGTTCTTGATGAATGATCCCATAAAAGCATGTAGTTTCATTTCCCCTGCCACCAGATATTTCACTGAGTGTTATTAAATGAAATATAATTGGGATAAGATTCAGGAAACTTAGAGAGGCTGTAGTGCTCTCCGTTCAGCCTAAAATGGTTAGTCATCAGTGTAGCTGAATCACATCCGATGCACTGTACATATAAATTTCCATTGCTTGATCTTGGGGAGAACATAGAGACACTAGATACAGTCTGATGCACAGTCTCTGCCCTTCAGTGAGGATAAAGGCTGATGGTAAGGTGCTGAGTTCAGTGCTACATCAAATAGTTGTTATCTCAATATAGGAGCAAAAAGCATCTGTATCAGTCACACTTCTACACAATGCAATATATCCATTTTATATGTTACATAGAATCTATTTTACTGTTTCAGGAGAGGCTATTAGTTTTCTTACTTCTCCTTAATATAGAAACCCTAATTTTTAGTTAGTTATAGTAACACATAGAATAGAAGCTAACTTCTCTGCTTCCCTTGTCTGTAGCCACACTGTAGCCAATGAAATGTAGAACTGGCATATACCACTTCTGAGAAAGCTAATTAAAGGAAACTGACTCAGCTCAGTGCAGCCTTTTTGAAAATCCTTCCTACCTTTCTTCCTTTTTCTGGCCTTCAATGCATAAGCTTTGAATGCATCCAGCATCTGGATGTGACCTTAAGATGAAAATGACATGGTATGATATGAGTGCAGAAAAATAGAAGCCTGAGTAGCCGAAGATATTGTGAAGCTATATGCAAGCCTCCAAGTGCTATCCTAGCTAGATACTCTATAGAAACACTATAATAGGCAACGAAATCTAACTATAACCGAGACAACTGGGGATCCTTAATGTATGTTTTAATAATGGAACATCACTACTATGTGTTGGTTTTTCTGTGAAACATTGTAATGTATTCTCACATGTCACCTCTAAAACAAACCTGTAAGTTAGGTACTGATATTACCTCCATTGTACAGAAGAGAAAAATAAATCACAGAGCCATTCGGCACATAGCCTGGTTGGAGGAGGTAAGAATGGGGAGAAGGACCACAACTCATGCATTCAGTTCTTTCTATTTTAATTCAACAAATAATATTTTGTACTTACATCATGTGCTGTTAGGAACTGCTCTTAAGTGCTAGAGGTCAGATCACCGATCCCATTGAGCAAATATACTCTAGGACAGTTTCAATAATTTCAATAATAGTTTAAATAATTAAATAAAATTATTTTAAATAATTAATTTAAATAATTTAAAAAATTATTTAAATAGTTTAAATAATTAAATAAAAAATAGTTTCAATACTTTTTAACTATAATATTGGAACAGAGGTTTATAAAGTGTGGTCTGCGGACCTTTTAGTTACCCAAGACACCTTTGGGATGTGGGATGGGAACACAACGTCAAAAATATTGTTGTCATAATACTAAGACATTACTTACTTTTTCACAGTATTCACAATTGCACTGATATTACAAAAAGCAATGGTGGATAAAACTCCTAGCAGTTTGCACCAAACTGCACTAGTAGTCATTGTACAATAAAACTCCCCACCACATATCCACAATTAGTTATTGAAATAACTAAACTAATTAATTAAAGGATTTCTCTTAAGAATGCCTTCAGTGAAGCAGTAGAAATTTGCAATTTGAGGAAATCTTGAAACTTGAATATACATCTTTTCAGTATCTCATTGATGCAATTAGAAGTATACAAAAAGTAATTTTGTTATGTATTGAAGTATGATGCTTCTTTGGAGGAAAAGCACTTGGGCAACCGAATCACAGCTAAACTAGCTAGTCTTTCATGGAATATCATTTTACTTGAAAGAATGACTAACAAATTATGGATATTCAGATACAGATATTGAGCAGATATTTTATGGAAAATGATTGAAGTGTCAGAGAAAGAAACCAACAATATTTGCTGCTAGTGATAAAATTTGAACTTCCCAATACTAAATATTTTTTTGATGAAACGGATGGTGATATTAACAAATGTGAGGTTTTGTTTTGATATTTGAAAGATCTGAATACCTCTGTGAACCAATACGTTTCAAAAGACCAACATATGATGTTATAAATTTAAGTATGGGTCCATTCAAAGTTCATAAGATCCCAATGAATTTTAACAAAATATGAAACATTGGTTGATATGATTTCAGGTTTCACACTGTAACCTTTAAAAAACAACCACTTGCCAAGTTTTGGTGTGGTATCAAAGAATACTTGCAATTATCCATAATGACAACTACATGTCTATGTAAGGCCAGAGATTCTTCATGTACTTCAATCATGTCTGACAGCAGATGAAATAAAGGCACAGATATCAGAATTGACTATTGTCTATTAATTTGAACATTAAATCGATTTGCAAAAATGTTAAGCAATGTCATTCCTGTCATTTTTTTTCTTTTTTTGGGGTGGATTGTTATTTTCATAAAAAATGTTATCTATGTTTGCATATAATGGGTTTAGTGCCATTATTTTAAATTGTTTTAGATTATTTAATTATTTTCTAAGTTTTGATGTCTAATATGCAAACAGTCACAAATATAACCCACAACAGTATTCAGATCAGAAAGTTTAAGAAGCACAGGTCTAGAATATGGTCCTTCATCTTCATTAGTTGTGTATTATTCCTGACACTAGAAGAAATCTCATTTTAATGGTGGAAAATTTACTTTGAAGCAGAGGACCAGGTTCTTCAGACTGGTTATTTTATCTGTATGGGGCCCACAGCATGTCTTATGAGCTTGCCTCAAATCTCCAGGTAACCCAGAAAGACTCAATAACAGAAAAAAAAAAAATTGTTAGTGTAAATTGTGTGGCCTACCACTACACAAACCTCTTATTTAGAATGAAAAATGAATACAGAGGGATTACCTTATGATTCCTGATTTTCACACCATTTTTCTCAAGACCGAATTTATTTTCTAAAACTCTACTGAGGCATCCATTTAACAATTTAGTTTAACACATTACTATAAATTTTTTAAGTATCTCCTCAAAATTAAAATAATGTCAGTCATCTAAACCTCATTTTTATATATTAAAACTTATTTAATATAAGGATAATATTACCTTCTTAGGGTTGCTGTGAGATTTAAAAGAGATACCAAGTAGATAAATATCCAAAACACCTGGGACATAACAAGTGCTTAAGTATTTTGGTATTCTTGTGATAGCTTCATTTTCTTGGCCCCCGTGGTTCCTCTAATCATAAAATAGCTCTCATCCACTGTGCTGGCCATGAAAATATGCCCCGCAGATCTCTTATAACTGCTACTAAACATAATCAACATTTGGCCTCAGCTTGCATTGCAGCCACAGCGTTTGCACTGAGGCTGTGCTTCCCACAGGCTGCTCCCATTCCTGGGAAATGACCATCCTCAAGACTCTTATAAGAGAAATGTTAAGAATTCAGAAAATCACGTTGTTCAAAGTTAATAGAGCTAAAATGCTGATCATGTTTAAGTGATTTTTGTTAGTGGGTAGAAGGTTGTCTTGGGAAATAGAACTACAGATATTTTTAAAATTGTTTTAGCTGATTATAAGTAAAAGGCAGCAATATGTAACATCAGTTAACCCAGAACCTTTGCAACCACAATTTTAATTCCAATGTTCAAACCCATTATAGTTTGTGCATGGTATCTTCGAACTATATTTACATTTTAGATGGTAATATAAATTTTCTATATATATTATGTTGAGTTCTATTCTATAACATTGAAGTCTTATACACAGTCATACATGCACTAAACACATGATGTTGGCCCTTTTTCAAATGTAGAATGGCATCATCATATGGAAAAAACAAATGATTGAGGGAGAGAAAAGAAAAATTTACCTAACCCACTTCCTGCTCCTGATGCCCATAAACTCAAAATTAATATACTCTGAATCAGTTTCCAAAATGTTTTCAGAAATAGAATACCATAGATAGGATTCAAATCATATTTTTATTATAATCAATACATAGACTAACTGTATGGATAATAATAAAAAGTAAAAATGAAAATAAACTATTGCTGCAAATATTTTCTGTACACTGCATTTATATTAGTATTTATGCATTCCATAGATTTTCATATACTTAATTTATTTGTAATTATAACATTAGCTTATACCCAAAACTCTCACAGTCCAATGAAATTTCAAATTAAAACAAAAAATATTCTTCAATTACATAAAAATTTCTGAAGTGGAAAATAATGACAATTACATAATTAATAATGTTGATGATACCCAGATGCAGTGGCTCATGTCTATAATCCCAACACTTTGGGAGGCTGAAGTGGGAGGATGGCTTGAGGCCACGAGTTCAAGATCAGCCTGGCCAATGGAGCAAGACCCCGTGTTTATTTTATTTATTATAAAAAGTAATGATGATGATTATAGTTACAATGGCATTCACCTGTTTTCACAGAGCTTTCTCTGATATTAATGTAGTCTTACAATATCTGTCAGGTGGATAAAGGAGATAAACCCTTTTCCCTAAAGAAAAACGCACAATCAAGATGACTTATCCTCAGAAAACTTGTTCTCCTGACTTGTAGGTCCCTCCTCTAAATAACAAATAATGTGAACTAAGTGAAAGACTGCTGTTACACAGTGCAACTGCATAGGGTTCTGTTCAGTATTCATATATTATTTCCCCCTAGATCCTTGTATGAGATTTTAAACAGACACATAGGAAATTTTTAATACTAACATTTAAAATTGATAATTAGATCTTGCAGCATTTTACTTATAAGTTAAAATGGTGCAAGTGAAACGGAACATTTCAAAAGTAGATTGGATATTAACATGTCAGTTCTTTCCAACTTAATACAGATTCAGTACAATCCTAAGAAAAAATCCTAGCACATTATCTTGTGACTATCAATAAAATGATTCTAAAGTTTATATGGAGAGGCACAAGACCCAGAATAGCCAATATACTGAAGGAGAAGAACAAAGTTGGAAAACTGACACTGTGCAACTTCAGGACTTACTATAAAGCCTCAATAATCCAGGGTGGTATTGGTAAAGGAATAGACAAATAGAGCAGTAGAATGGAATACAGCTCAAGTGTAGAGCCACATAAATATAGTCAACTGATCTTTGACAAAGGAACAAAGACAATACAATGGAGCAAAGATAGTCTTTTCAACAAAATGGTGCTGTAACAACTGGACATCCATGTGCAAATAGATGAATCTATACGTCCATCCAACAGATCTGACATCCATCACCAAAATTAACTCAAAATGGATCATAGACCTAAATGTAAAATACAAAACTGTAAAAACCCTAGAAAATAACATAGAAAAACCTAGATGACCCCTGGTTTGGTGATGATTGTGAAGTACAACAATGAAGAAAAAAATCCATGAAAGAAATAATTGAAAAGTTGAACTTTATTAAAATTAAAAACATCTGCTCTGTAAAAGGTATTGTCGAGAAGATGAAAAGGTAAACCATAGATGGAAGGAAAATATTTGCAAAAATATATCTGATAAAGAGCTGTTGTATACGATATATAAAGCAACCTTACAACTTAAGAAAACCTAATTTTTAAAAGTTCCAAAAATTTAAAAAATATCTTGCCACAGAAGATATACAAATGGCAAACAAGCATACGAAAAATGTTCCACTACATATGTCATTCAAAAAATGCAAATTTAAACAACAATTAGATAACACAACACACCTAATATGATGGCCAAAATCCAGAACACCAACACCAACAAACACTGGCAAGGAGAAATGTTCATTCATTGCTGGTGGGAATACAAAATGTTGCAGCCACTTCGGAAAACAGGGCAGCAGTTACTTTAACAACCAAACCTACTCTTAACAATTGTGCCACTAATTACCTGCCTGCCTTGGTATTGGCCCAAAGAAGTTTTTTGAATCCAGGTAAGAACCTGCACATGATGTTTACAGCAGCTTTATTCATAATTGCCAAAACCTGGAAGCAATCAAGGTGTCCTTCAGTAGGTGAATGGATAAATAAACTAGTACATCCAGATAATGGGATATTATTCAGTGCTAAAAGGAAATGAGCTGTTAAATCATGGAGAAATATGGAGGAATTTTATATGCATACAACTAAGTCTAAGAAACCAGTCTAAAAAGACGTACTGCATGATTCCAACAATATGACATTCTGAAAAAGGCAAAACTATGGAGACAGTAAAAAGATCATTGGTTGCCAGGGATTGGAAGGAGGGAGGGATGAATAGGTGGAGCCCAGAAAATTTTTAGAACGGTGCAAAAAACTACTCTGTATGCTACTATAATGGTGGATACAAGTCATTATACGTTTTTCCAAACCCATAGAATGCACAATACCAAGAGTGAGACCCAAATATAAACAATGGACTTTGGGTGAAAATGATGTGTCAATGTAGGATCATCAATTGTAACAAATACACCACTCTGGCGGGGGATGTTGATAATGGGGAAGGCTATGTATGTGTGGAGGCAGTGGGTATATAAAGAAATCTCTTTATTTCCGCTCAATTTTGCTATGAACCTAAAACTGTTCTAAAAATACAGTCTATTTTAAAAAAGTAGATTACGCACCATCTGCATAACATTTTAAAATTAAAATCTTGAGGATTGGGTACTGGAAGCAGTATTTTGTAGAGCTTTGGGACTTTTCCTTCAGAGCCTTCATAATGCTGTTGGGCTTGTACTTTAAAGGACTTCATTTTGCTAAGGGGTGGCATGTTTCCCACTTTGAAGATTCTGACATGTTTTAATGGTCCTGTCTTTGAAGAAATGAATATCTGTGGGATTCCCTGATGAGAAAGTTTCCTATTCAGGGAGAAAGAGATACTCGCTTGAAGTTATTTACCAGATTATGGTTTTAATCCTGGAGACAGTCTAATCCCTGACAGGGTTATCATCTTTTTGAAAATATTAATATGTTTGGAAAAGGTTCTACTTCTGAAGAAATTCTTACTGCTGGAAGGAGGCTATCTTTAAAATTTTAGCAGGTTGTTGTTTTCAAGGATGCTCTGTAGCAAAGGACAAGTTCACTGAGAGAACATTAAAGTAAAAGGTGATGTATTCTATAGGCATTTCCTAATAGGAGTCTGTGAAAATCAGATTAGAACCAGTGGTTGTCAAATATAGAACATAAAGTGTGTAACAAATGTTTTTATTTATTAAATAAAGTTAAAGTGTTAAAATCCACATGACTAAAAAATATGTGTATGTCTTTATTCGTCAACATTTATATGTTGGCAGTTCAAATATATAAAAGCAATCACATGAACGAGGATAAGCATTAGGTCTAGTATTGGTCTGCTAATGAAGAAAAAAAAAATGTTCTTTATCAACTGTCTTTCTGTATTCCATCTCTAAAACTCCAAACATTTCCAAAAACAACCTGATGCAAAGATCCCCCATTTGGAAAATTCATGAGTAAACTAAAGGAAGGTGAAAGGAATGGAAGAGTTGTAATGATGAATATTTTGGTATCATTTTCTATAGATAAAAGAAGAATGAAAAGGGATAAAAATAAAGGAAGAAATAAACAAGGAAATTACACACATATTATCTCACTTACTTCCCTATAGGATGTGAAACACAATGAGGAAAGAGTCACAAAAATGGAGTTAGGGGAGTAATGAACTTAATAATAAGTCTAATTTTACTAAAAACAGCCAACCAAATCCCAATGATTATTTCAGTAATGTGTGATTTACAAGCTTTTTTCTCTGTTTTTATGATTTGCCATGTGTTTTCTATGAGAAATTATTCACTTTGAAAATATTTTTATGAAACACAAAAACCTCTAGAAGAAATATCCTCTGTGTACTTACATAAAACCATGAAATTACAGCAAATGTGAGGGAGTAGAATTTGATGTTAGTAAATGTATTTAATCTATAATTTGTAACCAGACTGTTTTGCAGTTGTATCTCCTCTGATCATTTCACACAGACTCCAGCTAAATTGAAGACCTAATTATCCTGAGCACAATTCCGTACACCATTGCTCATCTAGTCTCCCTCTCCTAGAATACCACGCCAAACTTTACCCTGGCCTTAAATGATCAAGTCAAGTTCTACTTCCTCCTCGAAGTCATCCATGGCATCAGAACCCATTGGACATCTGGCCTGCAGCACTATATTTTCTTGTGTATCCCTTGGTCCAAGTCTTACTAGGTCCCATTTCATCAATTAGATTTTAAACTGACTTGGAAGGAAGAATTGGAATGCTGTACAAAACTTTGCTTTAATCCAAATGACTTTACTTAGTAATTTTCTGATTTGAATAATATATTTAGACCACTTTTAGAGAAAACAAATACTGCATTTCTAAAATGTTTATTATAATGCCATTTAAATATATTTGTGATAAAAACCCAAACCAATTAGACATTTTAAAAAATCAAATTAAAAAAATTCAAATTTATATTATTTTTCAAAAATTTTTTGGCATTAAGTCAAAAAGTGATGTTTAGTTAATTGCAGAAAGAAGTAGGCACAGATCTAATCCTATATATGCATGGTTTTGTATTTTGAAAGTCTAATATTTAATGCAGAGAATACCTGCTCACATGTGTTGTACAAAGTGGGATTAATGGCTTCTGTGTTTTGCTAGTTCAAGAGAACCTAACATTGTACGTAACCATTATCTTGCCAATTTTAATAAGGTATTGCTTGATGACTCTTTAAAGCTGTGTTTTTCCTTTGAATAAGGTGGAATAAGATATTCACATTGCTATTTTTTTCTTTTTCTTCTTTTTTTTTTTTTTTTTAAGAGATGGGGGTCTTGGTCCATTGCCCAAGCTTGATTGCAGTGGCATGATCACAGCTCACTGCAGCCTCCAAACACCTGAGATTAAGCAGTCCTCCTGACTCAGCTTCCTAAGTAGCTGGGACTACAGGCACACACCCACCACCATGTCTGGCTAATTTTTTTTTTTTACTATTTTTTGTAAAGATGGGATCTCACTTTGTTGACCAGGCTGGTCTTAAACTCCTGGCTTCAAGTGATTCTCCCTCCCCAGCCTTCCAAAGTACTGGACGATAGACATGAACCACCACACCTGGCCTCAAATTCCTACTATTAAACTGCATTAAATGGGTATTCAACCTAGTTATTGTTGGATATTAGATTGGAAAATAACTTTTTCATTGTGCATTCATTACTCGCTATTTTTAAAACTTGTTGCATATACAGTTGATTCTACTTATTATCTGTTGCTTAATTTAATGTGATTCTATTGACAGAGCAGCCGTCTCTGGTCCAGAGGTTTATATTACATGACTGCATGTAAATTCAATTTCCCCCAACTTTCCTTCATTTGGTACAATACAGAATTTGTTCATATAGCAAACCATGATTTCTTATGAAAGAAAATAAAATGGAAATCACATACAAATTTGGGTACTAAAATTTCACGACAGAGCTTGGTGCTCAATTGGATGATCTAAAACACAATTACAATATTAGGGTTATCATTGGAATGAAAACATAAAATTAATTGAAATTCTGATATAGAACTGGCACAAATAGAGTAACTGCTTTATGAATAGTATATATTGCAATAATATATAAGTGTATGTGTGTATATATGCAAATATATACAAAATAGTTGATGACTAATTAATCTACATGCATGTGTATACTGTTTTGAAAGAATATTGCAAATAGATATAAAATAATAGGTTCATTATTCCATTCTTTAAAGGACCTTACAATTTAGTGGTACAGTGGTAAAATTGAGTGATAAAGACAGAATTATATTAGCAAAAAAAAAAAAAAAAAAGGAGAGTCATTTTAAAAAAACATGAAAATTATAATGCTACAACTCTACATTCTCAAATTATTTTAAGAAGGGAATTCTTTTCCAAGAAAATATTAAGAAAAACGGAAAACAAACTATGACTTCTTCTGAAATCTTTCTTGTTTCACACCACTGCCTCTAAAAAATTATTCTTGCTCCTTCAGACTCCATTTTCTAACTTTATCCATTCTCATCTGACTTCTGGAACCTTGATCCAGAGAGCCCTTTCTAAGGTTAGCAGTGATCTTCAGTCACTAAATCTCATGAACACTTTTAGTGTTAATTTCAACAGAATTTGACGCTACTGACCACTCCTGCCTTAAAAATCTTTCTTCTGCCTCTCCTAGTTTCCTTGACATATTTTCTGATTTCTCATTTTTTTCTTCATTCTCCCTTTTCTAAGATCACTCCTTCTATCCAATCATCAATGCTGTAGCTTTTCATAACTTGGTCCCATGCCTCTTCGTATTTTATATTTTCTTTAACCTCACACATGCATGTATTCAATTAACATTCCACCTCTTCATCCCATCCTAGATCAAACGTGATTTCTACCCAGTAAGGAAGTCAGAAACCTCTGAGTAACACTAGAAACCTCGTGTCCTTTAATGCACATATCAAATGTAGCAACGAATCCTACCATTTTATGTTATAAATACTTTTTAATCACGTCACCTTAGTCCATCATCTTAGCTGCACTGCTAGTTACCCACACTCACCCTGACCTCCAAGCTGTCTTTCCAGTGCATAAATCTTATTCTGTCACCCACTTAACTAAAGTAAGTCAGTGGTTTCCTAGTGGCCATAGTATTAAAAATTTAACCTGATTAATATGGCCTAAAGGCTGGACATAACCAAATCCCTCCTTACTCCTCCAGTCTAATCTCACCAAAGCCCAGTGTCCACTCTTTAATCTGTAGGCATGCTGGCTTCCAGCACCTCAGATTCATTTGTGTTCATCTCTCTCCCTCAGTGCCCTGGACTTCCTGAATTTTTATTTCAAGTAGTTTTGTGGGGAAGTATATATATTCTGGAACTGAAAAGGTCTAGATTTGAATCCAGGTCTATTTGTTATCTCCTCTGTGACCTCTGTGCATTATAAAACCGTTCTCAATCCTAGTTTCTACCTCTATGAATTACAGCTAATATTTCCCATACAAATGTCTTGTGAAGATTAATGTCATGCCACATTACTTACTTCCCAGCCTTGAAGTGGAATTAAGTCTGATGTATCATCTAGCTCCACGGTAGGTCAACATAGTGGGTATTTAATAAGTTGTTTAATGAATGAAAGTAAAAAAACACAAGAGGAAAGGGAAGGGGAGGAGAGGAGTGGAGGGGAAGAAGGAGGAAAGCAAGGTAGAATGAAAGAGAAGAAAGGAGAGAATTTCTTCTTTCAATTTTCAACTTCTCTGTAACCAACAGATGATCTTGACTTGAATGAACTGTTCATGAAATGTACTAAGAAACATACAGCTGATGAGATTAAAAGGACAAGATGGAAGAGGGTGGAAGAGCATCATTCTAATACAGTAAGGAAAAAGGAAACATTGTAGATGTATGAGAGATTATTTCTGCTTTTGTACCTAAAATAGATTAGAGCACGAAAAGGATGAGAGGAGAGACTGGTTGTGAAGTAATGAAAGCATAACTGGGCTCAGTGTGGTTGTCAGAATGAAAATGGGGAAGTAAATGTAGAAATATTACAGAGAAAATTGTTCAATATTACTTCTAAGCTGACTGTGAGGAATAATGTTGAGTGAACAGATCAAATAACTACAGAATATCATTCTCCAAGTATATTTTCCTCTTTCCCAATTCCTTGTATCTCTTCATGCTACAGAGCCTAGACATTTGGGAGAGTAGTGATGAGGTTAACAGGAGCTATGGAATAGTGAATGGACAGCTGTTTCAGGGTGGAAGATATCTATAAGACATAACACATTTAGGTGATTTCTAAGAAGAGGTAATTTCAACGCAGCTGTGAAGATTTAACTAGGCCAGGGATGGGAACAGAAATGGGAGAGTTAGTTATATGTGCTTAGAAATGGAAATCACTTAAAGACCCTTGATAAGTAATTTTTCAGTTACCAAAGCCCTAAAAATAATTACCTCAGAGGAAAGGAGGTGTGATTGTGAGGGAAGGCAAGAGAGAGTAGATGTGGATGACACAAAGGAAAGAGGGGAAATCAACACACAGAGAGAAGCATTAATGAAATATTGTTAGATAAAACGCATAAGATCTAGTATTTGATAGCACAACAGGGTGACTACAGTCAACAATAACTTACTGTGCATTTAAAAATTAACTAAAGAATATAATGTGGGGCCGGGGGCGGTGGCTCAAGCCTGTAATCCCAGCACTTTGGGAGGCCGAGATGGGCGGATCACGAGGTCAGGAGATCGAGATCATCCTAGTGAACACGGTGAAACCCCATCTCTACTAAAATATACAAAAAACTAGCCGGGCGCGGTGGCGGGGGCCTGTAGTCCCAGCTACTCGGGAGGCTGAGGCAGGAGAATGGCGTGAACCC
>NW_012109153.1:639165-683252 GCF_000951045.1 Mandrillus leucophaeus
AAAAAAAAAAAAAAAAAAGAATATAATGCGGTTGTTTGTAACACAGAGAAATACTTGAGGTGATGAATACTCCATTTACCCTGATGTAATTATTACACATTGTATGCCTGGTATTAAAATATCTCATTTACCCAATAAATATGTACACCTACTCTGAATCCACAAAACTTAAAAATTAAGAAAAATAAAAATGAGGATGGGGGTTATGTCACACATGTCTAATACTAGCAAGGTTACAGGTATTTTACTTCTTTTTAAAATTTTTATTATTTTATTTTTCCATAAGTTATTGGGGTATAGGTGGTATTTGGTTACATAAGTAAGTTCTTTGGTGGTAATTTGTGAGATTCTGGTGCACCTATCACCCAAGCAATATACACTGCACCATATTTCTTGTATTTTATTCCTCTTCCCCCTTCCACTCTTTCCCCCAAGTCCCTAAAGTTCATTGATCATTCTTACACCTTTGCGTCCTCATAGCTTAGCTCCCATATATCAGTGAGAACATACGATGTTTGGTTTTCCATTCCTGAGTTACCTCATTTAGAATAAAAGTCTCTAATCTCATCCAGGTCACTGCACATGCTATTAATTCATTCCTTTTTATGGCTGAGTAGTATTCCATCATATATATGTATATGTATACCAGAGTTTCTTTATCCACTCATTGATTGATGGGCATTTGGGTTGGTTACACGATTTTGCTATTGTGAATTGTGCTGCTATAAACATGTGTGTGCAAGTATCTTTTTCGAATAATGACTTCTTTTCCTCTGGGTAGATACCCAGTAGTGGGATTGCTGGATCAAATGGTAGTTCTACTTTTAGTTCTTTAAGGAATCTCCACATGGTTTTCCACAGCAACTGTACTAGTTTACATTCCCACCAGCAGTGTAGAAGTGTTCCCTGTCCACCGCATCCACACCAACATCCACTGTTTTGACTTTTTTATTATGGCCATTCTTGCAGGAGTAAGGTGGTAACTCATCATGGTTTTGATTTGCATTTCCCTGATCATTAGTGATGTTGAACATTTTTTCATGTTTGTTGGCTATTTGTATATCTTCTTTTGAGAACTGTCTATTCATGTCCCTAGCCCACTTTTTGATGGGATTGATTGTTTTTTTCTTACTGATTTGTTTAAGCTTATTGTAGATTCTGGATATTAGTCCTTTGTCAGATGTATAGATTATGAAGATTTTCTCCCACTCTGTGGGTTGTCTGTTTACTCTGCTGACTGTTCCTTTTGCTGTGCAAACGCTCTTTAATTTAATTAGGTCCTAGCTATTTATCTTTGTTTTTATTGCATTTGCTTTTGGGTTTTTGGTGATGAAATCCATACCTAAGCCAATATCTATAAGGGTTTTTCCAATGTTATCTTCTAGAATTTCTATAGTTTCAGGTCATAGGTTTAAGTCTTTAATCCATCTTGAGTTTATTTTTGTATAAGGTGAGAGATGGGGGGTTGGCACACAGATGAGGTAAACATATGCGTCAGTCTGGTCAGTCTGATCCCCAGATGCACTTACCTCACTGCACTTTGAGGAATAAGTAATTTGAATAGAGGGAAATATAGTGGCTCAACTTCAAAAATTTTAGATATGGAAATCCTATAGGAAAGGATTTGAGAATGTTTACTATACCTTAGAGACTGGAGAGAAATATAAGCTGCCTTATTTAAAGCAGGTGTGGTAATTCTGTCTCAAAGAGTTTCTAAAGTCTTACCCAAACTGAAGGGCTTAAGAATGAATATGCATCTTTTAGTTGATTCTATTATGTTGTTTACCCTTCCCAGTTTAAATTTCAAGTAAGTTTATGCTTGCATTTCTTATGAACAACACACTTTAAATTATTTTCAATTTGTTTTTAAATGGTAGATTTAGTAATATATTTATAGTTAGATCAAAATGCATACATTGCAGAATATTTAATGGCAACCCAGTGGAAAAAAGACAGAATAAAGGGGTATATGTAATACTAACTATTTGACAATTTTCAAAGACATTGAGTTTGCTTTGGCTTTTTCAAGGGATGATTCTCTAAGGACAATCATTTAAGAATCAATGTAAATGGTCACTAAGGCTGTTTTTGTTCTGCATTTCAGGCTTAAAATATACTAAGCAAATAGAGTAAGAGGCTGAAAAAATATATACTCTATCCTGATTAATGGATGCTATAGATATCTTTCTGCTCTGCCTGCTTGGTTAGCTTTGTTTCAAATATGATACAGATCTCATGCTGCACGGCAGATCCAGAAATAGTCCATGTTCCTTTAAATTCAGTCAATGCATCATTTTCTATTACAGTGTGTCACACCAGCCTATGACTGTAAAGCATGACTTATGTGGATATGGACCAGTAGGTGAACTGGTCCCAACAAATGTACAATTTGAAGATCCAAGTAAAATAGTTTCATGAAAAAATATTTTAAAAAATAGAATCATAAATAATATATAAGACTTCTGAAGGGCGCTGTTTCTTATTTACTTAAAAAAATCAACATTCCACACAATATTTTCAAAATCTCTAAAAATACATCTTGACCATATGCATTTATATGATCTAGTTCTTAGAAAAGCAGAAACTTTCCTATGTCAAAACTCACCTTTGTTTTATTCAAATATTAGCTATGAAAAAAATAAATAATGCAGGAGAGTTTCTTTGCACATCATTTATGTGTAACAAAACAATAATGGGAGACATTAAAATGGAGACAGAGAAAAGGCTTTCAAAGATAAGAAATTGTGTTGGTTGTAAAAATCAATATTATTCCAGTGACGCCATAAGGGCAATGTGAGCAAAGATATAAGAAAGTTAAATTGCTACATCATTATTATTACAATGATCATTAATTGATATTTATTTTCCCTGATCTGCTAGGTATTGCAGAGAGTTTCACATTGGACATAGTTTTAAGATAGATATCATTCCAAACAAGAGAGAATATACAACAAATTTAAAACAAACTTAAGAAAACTAGAAAGGAACAATTAATAAAAGATGGAAATAATAGATGGCAATTTAGAATGTTGCAAAACTAAACTTTTCTGCAATACTGAAATCTGATTATTCAGAAATATTTAACCAAATTGAATATTAGAAGTGTGCTTTAAAAAATTGAGAAGAAAATGAGGAAGATTCCAGGTATAGAGATACTAAGGAAAGTAAGTCAGGGAAACTGGCAGTTTTAGTAAACTATTATTATAAAATTTCGTACATAGTGTGTTATTCATTATTTTTTACAACAGCCTTCTTTGAGCATCCAGATATCTCTAATCATGCCCCTAAAACCTCCCTTGCAACTTTGAGGAAGAATGTCAGATGTAGATAGGCCATAAATTATGCCACAATAAGAAAAATATATAAGTTGGAAGGGACACCAAATCTTAGAATCTTAGTAATGCATATTTGGAGAAGAAGATAGCCACATTAATTCATTTAACCATTTTTCATTCAATAAACATCAGCTATTAACTATGAATTAGGAAGTATTCAGCATTCCAGTGTTGAGACATATTGAAGCTTGAGGCAAAAGGAAAAATATGCCCTTCGGTATACACTTATTTTCAAAGTATCTTCCCATATCTTGAACTCAGTGGGAAAAGCTAATGAAGTCTCTACAGTCACAAGCAAGATTATATACAAAATCCACATTGCCCAATCTGTTTGCATGCCATGTTCAACCCTTATAAACCTAACTGGTGAGGGTTGCAGCACTTGCAGGACTCAGGAACCATGGCCTGGTTGGAAATGACTGTTACCACAGTGTATATAAATAATGCAGGGTTGTAAGAAAAAAAAACAAAAACTTGTCTTTATTTTAAATCTAAAATATTTTAAATTTTAAATTTTGGTATTTTATTTACCATTAATTTTTTGCATTGTTTTATTTTTAAAATACTACATCTAAATATTCTTTATCTTGACTTTTGAATATTTTTGTGCTCCCTTAAATTTTACATACTTTTGGCTCCCCCATAATCCAGATTTGGGGTTCACACACAAATTATTAATACAAAGTAGAATACAATGGGGTGTCTGCTCTTAAAGAACTAAAGCTGTAGTATGCATTTCATTTCCAAATTAATATCCTCTTGCTTATAGTCTCTTTCCTCTCACTCTACTATTTATTTTGATGTTCACTTTTACCTCTTCATTTTCATTATTTTCTATCTCCTTTAGTTGAATTTTTCAATTCCTGTGCAATTTTTAAAAATATTAAGATCTTTAATTAAAATATTGTCAAATAATTTCATAGTACTACTCCTATGCCTTAAACATAGTATTTAGAATACGAGTTTATCTTATTGATAAAGACATCTCATTATTGTAAGGCAATGCCTTAAAGAGCTTTCAAACTGTGACACTAGCTCCTATGCTAAACAATCACAAATTTGTACAGTTCTATTTACATATCTACTTTTGCAATTTGATTTCTCTTTCCCTGCTACTACTGTACTCAACATATACTTACAGATCATCAACTGTTGTAGGGGACGCCAAGCTAAGCATTACTAGTGATACACAAGACTTTGCAGTTATATCTGCTCCTAAAAGTACCCTCTTTGTTTCTTTCTCACTTGATATTTTGAATCTGCAATCAGCTTGGAAAATGAATAAGCATAATAACAAATCCTGAGTGGGAGTCTAGGGACCACCTCAAAGTAGCATGCATGCACTTTCAGTACAGGGCTTTGTGATTATTGCAACTCTTTTACAGCTTTGGCTAGCCCATCTCTGGATTTACAACTGTTTTTCAGAAAGTAGAATAGTAAGTCAGTTATTGGGATTTCATAAGCATGGATTCCATGAATAGTTTATAAATTTAATTGATCATTATGCCATTTCTACTGTGTATGGAGAACTAAATTTTCAGAAAGTGTCCAGTGAACTTAAGTTCAAATATTTTTTTCTTGAAGCATTCATTATTAATTATAACCAAATGTAATTATTTTAGACTGATAGTTCACCATCTTTGTTATTTGTATTGTATAGCCCAACAATGATTTTTATTAAATTAACTATTGAAAGTAATATTGTAAATTATTTTCTATTGGTTTTAAATAAACTTATTCTCTACCTGATTTTTAAGGTGCTGATTGGTAAAGATCTTGAGATAAATTTACTTTGCATAATCAATAGTAGATACTGTGATGGGATATGTTAAATGCTCATGATTTATTGAATATTCTGATGTGATATATTATTTCCAAAAAAAGCATATGATAAACAGGCATATTTGGTCTAACAACTGAATTAAATACTTAAATATACAGTTTTTCTTCAATAACCTGAATACTTTAATATTCAAATCACAAAAGTTGATCACCGATCTTACTCAACATATTAGACTTCAGTGAAGGAAAGAACTGGAGTCCTAGTGTTTACTGAATGTGTACTGTGTACTTGGTGCAGAGGACCATACTGCAGGAGTTAACAGCACAGGATTCTTGACTTCATTACCAGCTCTGCCACATACTAGTGGATAAATTAACCTCTCTATGCTTCTGTTGTACCAATCATTGGGATTATTATAGTAATGTATATCTCATATAATTATTGTGAAGAATAAATGAGCTTATGTAAACAGTGCCCACAGAGGCAAGGGCTCAGAAACCATCAGCTACTGTTTTCATATCTATAATCTCACTTATTACTTATTTCAATACTTTGACATTGATGTCATGCCCACTTTGTTTGGAAAAAGAAACCCAGATTCAAACATGTATCATTTATCTGTGTCAGTATCCTTAAAACTGAAACTTCCATTTGATTATTGTGAAGTGTGACTGTAGCCAATTCAAGGATATTTACGCAATATCTTTGTTTTATATTTGTATATTATTCAAGTTTCTAAATTGAGGGACCTGTAAAAATAGATAAAATATAGTTTATCTGTTAATTCTGACCAGAGCCTAGAATTAATCAACTTTAAGAAGGGAGAAAAAAATACCCAAAAAACAAAAAAGAAATTTAGAGAAAGATAAAAAGATAGAAGAAGCAGATAAAACAGGCTTGCTTTCATTCCAAAGTTAAAAGTTCAAGAAAAAAGGGAGAGCATAGTTGTTATTTATATTTCTTGCTCACTTTCCTAATCTCACTTCTGTCTTTTCCACTGGTTTTCTTGTGACTCTTCATGTGCTGTTTGGTAAGCATATTGTACCTCTCTTTTCTACTATACCTTAGTTTCTGGTCTAATGCATTTTATTGGTTTACATCACAACCTTAGCAACATTGCAAAAATGGATGTAATGGTTTCCCGTACAATAGGAAAACAAATTAACCCCTTGAAAACTGCCTCTTTACTATGTTAATCAACAATCCCATTACTAACAACTGCACATCCATGCATTTTGGGTGAGTGAGCCTCTGTCTCCTGGTTTGTTTCTTGTCAAATTTACAGATTATTCTGCATAACTTTTCACCCTGAATCTCCACTCTACCTGACACAGGTAAAAAAGCACACAGCCAAGTGCAACACTCTTTCTTTAGAGAGTAAGCATGCAGTGCAAATTCAGGTGATGAGGATCTGCAAAGCTCCTTGAGCCTATGAACAGGTGTGAAAAATGTTGTGGCAATCTGGAAAAGCATTTTTTTAGACTATTGTATTATGTAGGCAACAATGAAATCGTTTACCCACAAAACAGCTGTTCATAATACTGATATTTTAATGTGAGGATAAAACTTTGAGAATTTAAGTCTATAAACAGTCTCCATTAGAGAATGCACAGGTAAATAATTAAAAAGTCAAAATAAGAATACCAACAATAGCCACATATTTTATACATAAAAAATAACTGCCTTCTTCAGTTTGCATCACAAAAAGAAATATTTCCTTGTAACAGCTGAAAAGAGTAGAATCCAGATCCTGAATATTTAATAGAAAATAAAATGATATTTATTTTTAAGTGCATTCTACATTCAACACAACTGCATACTCACAACAAATCTATTGCGTTGCCCTGACATAGTTACTGCAAAGGTTTTTCCTTTGCTGTCCCAAGGGCCTAATTGATTTATCTGCCAGAAGCCTAAAGCCCAAAAATAAGATAGCTTTGAGTTTACAGAGGTCATTTTTCATTGTCTAAATAAAAATTTCTAAACAAAAATCTCTCATCCTGTTAACCGCAGGGTCCTTATCTCCCCAGAGGCTACAGCAACCTGAAAGAAGCCATTTCAATTCTTTCATGAAGAAAGATAAAAGCAAGTTTTCGATTAGAAAGCCAAGCAAAACCTTCTTATTAAATGGTGGTAACAGTAACTAGTTGAAAAGGCAAAACTGTTCTCGAACGGAATGGGGCGGGGGAGTAGGAAATTATTATGCATGAGATAAACCTTATAAAAAGATTGGGAAGACAATCAGAGACAGTGACATTGGAGGAGGTAAAAAGAAGTTTATGAATCCTTGTAACTTCTCACAGTTGTTTTACCCAATTCCTTAATAAACTGCCTAGCTTTATCAAGCATGTTTTCTTAATTGTGTGTGCCTACTTTTATCAGCCAACATTAACTACATGTCACAATAATTATGCATTCGGGCCCATCTTCTCTAATCTGTCATCATTCTGAGTGCTTATGCAGCACAGGCAGAGGTGGAATGTGGCATGTTATCCAGCGTTAGAATAATAGATTTTGTGAGGCTAAGCCAAAAGGAAAATTATCAAAAATGACTTTATAGACTAAGTTTGGATAACGAAGATAAACACAGACACTAATGGTGATGCCCTGGGAAATAAACCAGAGCCGTGAAAGAAAAAGATTCTGCTATTTGGAGAAGTCTGCAATGAGTGAAAGGGAATTAAAAAACATTGCTTATATTTTAACTTAATTCTTTCAGTATAATGTAGTAGTAGAAATGAAATAATTTGGCGGTATGTTTTCACTAAAACATAAACTAGTTTATCCTCCAGTTAAAGAGCTGGGGTATCATTCTTAACATCTCTGAAAAAGAGACATGGTAGGGATTTGGGGGGAATACTTTAATTCAGTAAGCTTAATTTTTAAAGTCTTTTCATTTTGTCCTGTGAATGTATATCCTATTAATTATTTAGGCTTTTATTAATTTTACATCTTGATATAAAGAGAGATACCCCCACATGAGAATAAACACTCTGGCATAAGCTATAAAGAGTTGGGCTTTCCTTACCTGCCTGCTCTTACCCTAAGGTAGTATCTATGAATATAAATTTATTCCTCTCAGTCCAGGTATATATTTTGAAAAGCAACTGAATGTGCTCTTCATTCTGTACCACATAAAGAACATACTTTTCCTCCTTTCCCCCAAGAAAATATGAAAATAAGATTTCTATATATTGATTGTAAAATTTAATTGTCACAAAGCAGAGGTTACCCAATGAAACGCTATCAGAAGGCATGGCTTCATATTAAATATTTTAAAGCTAAAATTATTTTATCTGACAGGGAATATCTAAATTTTTTAAAAGTTTACTTTGCAAGGAATTCATCCTAGTGGATTCAGACAAAGGCCATGTTGCTCAAAACCAGATAAAATATGAGAATATAACATAAGGAATTTTTGTTTGTGCCTGTACGTATGTGTGTGCATGTGTTAATAATGTGTTAATTGTGATGGCACTGTACTATGTTTTTATTTTTGTCCTATAGTTATGATGGGTAAGTGACAACAGTGACTTTAAATATTTCTAGGGCAAAATTATCTTGACTATTTCCTATAGGCTAAAACTTTGAAGACTAATTTGTCACTAGCGCATGTGTTACAAAGGGATCCAGTATTGCCTCATAAGAAAACATGTGCTCACAAGTCCACCTTCAGGCAAAGTGTGATGGTTCTCTATCCAGCAATGAGTATTTATCATATGCCCCAAGTATTGCATATAGGGTACCAAACACAGGACCAGTTTTACTGCTTCTTAAACATATGAATCTGCCCTCAACCAGAAATACAAAAGACTTCCTCCCTGGGCTTTCATCCAAGAGTAGAATGTTGATCTCTCAGATGTTGTTTGCCCATCCAAATCTAAACTGTGAGAACTGTAATGCTTGGGGAAAAAAGAAAACCCCAAAACTGAAGGCCATTCTCTCTCTTACAAACTATAACTGCTGCTTTGAATCAGAATGTTCCACAAAAAGGTATGATATATTGCATTTACTGGCCCCATACAAAACTGATGTCGTTGAGTTGTGTATTGATGCCCCTGACCTACTCTATAGAAGGATGCATACAACAAAGCAACTGTATAAAATTCCTACAAATAAAATTGCCGTTCACATAGCAAAGCTGCAGAAGAGGGTACACCCTGCATCACCTGATGTTCTTCATATCAAGATTCACATAGGAAATGTCATTTAGAAATCAGTACTCAAAATTCTATGCTTCCCCTGAGAAACTATTAGAGCTTATCTTTGTTGATACTAAGTTTTAGAAAACCAATTTTATCTATTTTATTCCCATTTTTCCTGTATTAACCCTCATTTCAACTATTTTGGGGAAACAGGGTATGGTGTAAATAATAAAAGAAATGGTTAAAATGATTGAGCTCATAATACAAAAGCCCTACAGACTGATTAAAAGGAACACCTGACTCACATTGGCTTGAGTAGCACAGTCATGTTCTAGAGGGAGGTGGTCCATGGCTGGTGTCAGAACGACCAAGTTTGCTCCACCTTTCTGCACTGCTAGAGTTAGACTTATCTTTTTTTGCCTCTATGCTTGCTGACTCTTGGTTGTAAGATTGCTGCCATGACTCTGCATAATAAAACTACATTCAAAGATGCGATGAAAAAGGAAGGACAGCACTACATTCAAAGATGCGATGAACAAGGAAGGACAGCACTAGCCACACATGGGTCAGGAAGAAAGTATCACTAGATGCTCGCCCAGCAGACTTTTCCTCATACCTCATTGGATATAATGAGAACTTATGGCTCCCCTCTTGCTGCAAGGGAAGCTGAGAAAGAGTGTACTAGGCTTTCCAGAATTTACAGTAGGGGTGACATGAGAAAGGGCAGTGGCATGAGAAAGGGCAATGGTATGTGGCTGGTAGTTTATCCAGAACAAAACAAACAAAAATTACGCTCTGCCACAGTTAGTGAGAAACCTCAAAGGAGGTTTCTAAATACTAGTCATTACATTCAAAAATAATAAATTACCATATGAGTACGGCAATATTATAAAATAGCTAAGAAGTGGTAGAGTTTTGTTTTCATAACCTGGATGCTTACTTTTAAAATGTGTTCATTGTGATGGCATCATAATACCATTAGCTGAGTTCTCAAGGCCCCAAATAACATGAAGTTTAATTTTAGGATAGTGGATGCAAATCCTGCATCAGACTGAGTTCTTAATAATGTCTAACCTTTTTGGCCAACTTTTTGTGAAACCTAATAGACCATCACTGTTTCTATACTGCATGAAGTGTGACAAAGAATAAAACATCCACTCTGCCTGTGTCCTTTTTTGTACAATGTTCTTGCATTATTAGTATTATATTTAATTTGTGTTTTCTTAGCAAAAATCTTTTCAATTCACTTATTCCTTTCATAGGGGTTCATTTAAATGGGTAATATAATTCATAAATCCACTTACCTTGGCATGTAGAAACCATAATATTTGGCATTAAGCTTAGAATGCATCAGGCATAATTCAAAAGGTTTTATTCATATTTTCTGATTTTGTCATCATAACAGCCAAACAATATAGGCAGTGTTAGTATCTCCATTTTATGGATAGAAAAAACTGAGGCTTCATGTGGGTTTAGAGGTTACTCACCTAGTAAGTTCCTCAGCTTGAATTTAAAACCAGGTTGGTCTGATTCCAAAGTCTTCTCTCTTAATCACTCTACCAATAAATCAGTTAATTGAGTAATCAATCAAAATTCAACCAAGCACAGCTCTCCATGAAATGGAATTTTAAGGCACACTCAAGATCTAAGAGAAAGAAATTAAAACAAAACGAACACCATGTTATGGATTTATTGAAGGTAAACCTCTGGGGAAATTCAATGCAATTTTACATTTGTGTATAATGTAGAGTACAACAAAGGTTTATCTCCAGCATAATGACTGGCATCAGAATGTTCTTAATCACTGTAATTTCTAAGAAAAAAATGAATATATTATATGAAAGCCAAAAACCAAAGGAATATTCCAGTAAACATTCAACCAATAAGGAAATTCAATATTTCTGCAAGGGAAGCTGAGAAAGAGGTTTTATTATAAGGCCCTATTCAGTTAATTAAAGGCCTTACTATATATATTGGAAAAGCCATATGATTTATATCCCCAAATCTTCCATGAATGCAGCAGTGACATAAACAACTGTGAACTTCCTATAAAGAAACAAATAAAGTAGCAAATTCAATGATCATCTGAGTATCTGGTGATATTCTCATTAGAATTCTTAAACGCAGACACCATGCGCACATTGTGGGCCACAGGGTTAGTTCATACTTAATAGCAGTATGTTGACTGTCACTGAACAGACCTCATTCTACACCATAATCCAGCTAAAGCATTGCACCATTTCCCCAAATTCTTAGGTTCCCCTCGACATGGATCTTATGCTGACAAATTAAACTAGAATGTTTTTAAATACATCTACTTGACCTTAATTTATGGTTCCAAACACCATCAAGCCTTTTGTTCTAACTCAGATGTGGTAATTAAAAAATAATTAAAATGCTACTATCTAATAAAATGAAATTTTCATCCAGTCTGCTGTTACATTTCATTTGAATCATTACAAATACTCATTCTGTAGATATCATCAGCATTTCCAGATCATGTTATTAAGAAATAGGTTGTTTGATTCTTATCAGTCTCTTATTTTCTTTGAGACATTATGTATTTCCCTTGTTTTACCATCAATCTCTAAAGTGATAAAGTTTATTTCTAATTATTTAGATTTGGGTGCAGTATCTCATGTAAATCGGGTTCAAACTTATTTGATGTAGGGAAAACAGTGAAAAAGTTCTCAGAAGGATGAACTGATGCTTGGGTATAGTTGTTACAGACTACAAAACACAGATGCTGTTTTACCTTCTTTTCCCCAAACCAGTGTATGTTTACGTTGAATCACGTCCTAGAGCTTGAGAAATCTTGTTTAGCGTTTTTTGTGTGTTAAATAGTTTTCCAGCTCAATGTCATCAATTTTTACACTCAAACAAGTATGTGTTTCATTCTTGAGGTTTGGTGGCATATATTGCCAAATCAATTACATTCAGATTCATGCATCCAGTCCTAATTTAAATAGGCTTGAAATTTTCTTTCAAGGCCTTTTATCCATGCTACTAGGAGTATCGAATATGTGATAAGATCTGCCAGGTGGCTTCACCTGCAGTCTCACCTCACACATGTAAAAGGGCTTGCCTGGTACAGAAAGTCCCCAAATAAGTAAACACAAGCATCTTTCTGAATATAAATAAAATTATCTAATATAAAAATAATCCTTTCAATTGAGATACTTGTAATGTTCCTAAATTTTTGCCTGTATGATCCCTTGAAGGAGCTTCAACTCACTCCACAATTTATTTACCACCCTTTCCAGTTAAAACTATTAGTAAACAAACAATAGAACTGGTCAGAATCTTATAGGGAAGTTTAATATGGTCTCTGTCTTCAAGAGAATAATGATAAATATACAACATAACCTAATTTTTACATCCTTTCAAGTGTTCTGGGAATATAGTGATTTACATATGCTGTTGGGCCTGGAGGTTTTCAGGAAAGGATTCCCTGGAATAGGTGATGTTCTAGTTTAATCTTATGAGTTAAATTCGGCCAAGAAAAGGTGAAGAAAGCATCTAGTCAGAGAGAAGATCCTCAGGACAGGTATGCAGGATGGTCAGGAAACAACAATCAGATTTTCATGCCAGAATATAAGGCATGAGACATACTAGCGGGACCTGAGTCCGGAGACTGGATAGAAGTGCCAGGTAAGGCCATTCTAAGAGGTTCAAAATGTACCATAGATCAAAAGGAGTCAACAAAGGGGTTTAAAAGGGAAATGAATGGTTTAAGTTTTAGGTCTACATTTCTGAATTATTGCTTTAACTGCAATCATTGCCACAGGTTGACTAAAGAAGAAAAATGGGAGGCATGATCTCTCAGCCAATATCGGGGGAGGAAGAGATTCCCCTAATGAGATCTGCCTCCTCACATGCAGAGAGACCCTTGAATCTGTGAGTTCCTTGTGCACATCTAATTCTGGACATGCATTCTACAGCTACTTTTTCCTCCCCTTTATGAGCTAAGCCTCATGCACCATTCTCTTCCCTATACCCTGATTTCACTTCCTTAATTTTACTATTCTCTAAGACTCCAGTCAAGTCCTATCAACTTCCTTCTGCAGAAGAGAAATAAAAAGAAGCAAATAAATTGCATTCTTCAATGAAACAGGCTGCAAATGCATAATATTAATCATATGTTTACATATTTCACATACTAAACTATTCTAAAACCAAAGAGCTACAGTGTGGCTCTATGTAATTAGTTTCCTTATATTTTATGTTTATCCAGTGATATATCCACTTTATGATAAAAATAATTTTCATAGATACATATACAACACCAGTCAATGACATAAAGAATACATGTAAAAGTTATATTCCAAGAAAAAATCAAATGATTAATTCCTAAGTGTTCAAATAGAACATTAAAAGAGAAACAAATAGTACTATACACATAGGTATGTGTGTGTACATACACGCAACTATGGGAATAATTATTTTTCTATTTTAAGATATGTTGTTTAGTTTACTTGGTTGCTAGAAAGATATTTATTAAAAGCACCCTGAAATAGCACCATGGAGACTTAAGTCAAAAAAAAAAAAAATTCCACTACTATATAGCTTTCCGTGTGGAAACCATAATGCTCTTGATAGAGACCATCATGTATTGGGACATATATGCTGTTTTCTACTATTTCTTTGATTAGCCCTCATTCTTGCTCTTCAGGGTTTCCATCATAATACAAGAAAATAAAATTTTAAGCCCAGAAGGATTTTTACGGTAATGCAAGCTATTGATCGGTACATTTTTTTCAACCTTAGCTTACTATTGCGTCCAGATTCCTTACAGTTCCAATATGCCCAGCGGGTTAATATTAGGTAAGGTACAAGCTGTTAGAAAACTACCAGTACATTTTTTCTTCTCCACTCAGTGTTGCTACATATTTCAAGCTCCTACGGGGAAATAATGAAAACTTTATTTCATTGTTTTATCCAAACCTCGGAATTCAGATATGCTTTGAGTGATAAAGGTCAGTCATAAAGTACTCATTCAAACCATGATTTTCCATTGTTGGTTAATGCTAAGGTTTTTGTTTGTTTTTTATTTTTTATTTTTATTTTTCATAATTTCAAAGTAGTTTTTCAGCCACATCCCCTGCCCTGCCTACCCTCTCTAGTAGTCCCAAGCATCTCCTCTTCCTATTTTTATGTTCATATGTACTCGGTTGAAACATTTATTTTCAGGGTCATGATCATTCTTGTTGTCTCACACTGAATGATGTCCTAAATAGCGACCTCCCCTACCACAGAAGACTGGGGGTAAACTACAGATATTGCTACTGTCTTCTCTAACTGAGCATCTTATCCTTCCACCATCTGCCCCTTCCAGTCTCTGCTTGAACCTTCTTCTTCTGACTTCTGGTCTCAGGTCCTTTGGCTATTATAGCTACATGCATATGATGCCTAATCTCTAAAGACTCAGAGGCAACTTTAGGAGAAGCTTAAGCTTCGGGGCCCCTCCTTTGCACGGACCCCTTCCATGACTCTGAGTGGGACCTAGCAATTTGCCCACAAAGTTTTTTTTTATAGTTATGTTGAAAAAGTTACAATTTTTATGTGTGTTTGTTTTTTTTTTTTTCTCAAACAAGACTACCCCTCCCATATTTTATAAGCTTCAGGACCCACAAAACCCAGAACTACTTTTAACTTCAGAACTAAGCTGGCTTTTTGGTTGAAGTTCTCCTTGCAGAGCTCTTTTCTCTCCATGTGCACCAGCTGGGTTCTACTAACTGAAACCGGTAGACATGTTCTGGCTTGGCCTCCCACTCTTCAAGACTTCCGGGATCACTGCCCTGCCAGGTTCAGCTCTAGGTCCTGCTTATCAGTGTAGCAGAATCAGTATAGGAGAATGAAGTACAGTAAATAGTAAAAAACAAAAATTGCCCTAAAAGCATATTATGTGAATTAAATGCAAAATTCAGACCCCCAACATAGGATAGAAAACAGTTTATTTTCATCATCTGCTGCCAATTTTTCTGGGACTTATCCTAGAATCAGATGAAAACTGAGAAAAAGAAAACTTACTTTGAATGCCAAACATATCTAAATATCTCTGAGTGACAAGGTTTAGCCATAGATCTCGGGTCTTACAAGTATGTTTGTTTCCACCTAAATGCCTGGCACCATCAGAGACTACAGAGCAAGAAGATGATGCTGTGCATGTGGGGCTGTCCACCTGCAGAATGGCAGGTGGAAAATTATTCAGGGGAAGGAATTTAATTGGTGACCTTTAAAATAATGACTCATTACCTTAAAAGACTTTTATTATGTCAGCATGAGTACTTCAATTGAAATTAATATATTTAAATCAAAAACAGTAGGTCTTATTTAACCTATCTTTAACCAAAGAGTACATTTTAAATAATTTATTGGGATTCTTTACATTGCCCCTTCCCTTTTCCTCCTTTTCATTTCCTCTTTTCTTTACTTGTTCCTTTCTCTTTCTTTTTTTCTTCCTTCCTTTCTCATTTCCCTCCCTCCATGAAACTCTCCTTTTGTTTCTTGGGAGGTTTCCATTTGCTCATTTGCAAATCAAATAGTAACTGCAGAGTAGAATGTAACTCTAAATAGTCAAAGCCCTTTCTCCATCTCCTGGATGCTACTGACCAAAACGACTTCAGGATTAACCCTCCTAATCAGGCAAGTAAGTCAGGCAGACCAGCATTCAACTTTTGATCTGGCTCCTATTAGCTGCTACATGAATTTACCTGGATATGGAAATGAGATAATACATGTAAAGCACCTAGTAATGATCTGGGCCCTTCACAAAAGTTAGTTAATTGCATTCTTCCTCACAACTTACTTCTTTTCTCCTAAATGACCCAAGAAAAGCCAAGTCATGGCACATACTGTATGCCCAGCCCTTAGGCAGCCATTTCAGATCTTATGTTTGACCTGCAATTTACCCAGAAAGAATGAGATGGTTGGAAGCTCATTAACCAATATGCTGAATGTGTTAGATGACCTACAACAATTCGATTCCCACGTGCTAACGTGGGTCTGAACCTCGTGCAAACATGTGCAATCAGGCAGGTTCTCTAGTATTAAGAAAATATGCAGCTGGGCAGAAGCTGCATTTACTAGGACATGCTTGTGATTTTCAAAGCAAAATTTTGTTACCAGTTTTCATTATATTCTGGCCTATGTAACTTTTATGGCATACACATTTATAAATAAAAGCATGAGAGCCTCTAAATCACTGACTTAGGCTGAAATGATGCCTCTAGGGTTTGGGATTATAAAAAAATAAAAGGAGACCTAGCAGGGATCATAAGGCAATATCCTACAGGAAGCAAATTGATACCTGGGATTACAGTAGCAATTCCTTTCTGGCATTCATGAAGGAACATATTTTAGATAAACAAATAGGCAGAACATTTTGGATCTCTGTAAATAGATCTGAAAAGTCAGGCAAGAGCCTTTCCCTATATGGGTGGAAATGACATCATTCATAACCTTTTGAGCAACTGGTGCATTTGGAAAAGCTGTAATTTGCAGATATGATATTAAAGTTGAACCATTCACTCTATTTTACATTATAGTCCTATTGGCAGGACATGAGAAAGGCAATCTATGACTACATTTTTCATGACTGTTTTTATTTTAATAATATAACTTTACCTGTAATGCTTCTGTGTTAATGTAAATATATGTCTTTATGGACCTGAAAACAATAAATACTGATTTATGTCCATATCAGTCTTTTATTATAAATGCCATGATTGCTGTTTTTTTCTAATAGATATACACACATAGGAAGTTAAGTGCCACAGAGAAGAGATACTAAATCATAGTCATTTTCTATTACTCAGTTACATAGTCAACAAGTATCAGTGTGCAAAGTACTGAGGAAGGAGTTTGGAGGAGCTTGAAATGAAAAAAGACACATCGTGTTAATTTAGAACTAACAGGAGAGGAGATGCTACACAAATGCTTATGATGCAAGAGGAAGCTTAGTTTGCTCCATGAAAAATGGACAAACACTGGGCCATAGGATTGCAAAAGAAGGCAGAAATATGTCCAAGACAACACAAAAAAGCTAAAAATGTCATTTAACTATTCCTGGAATTATAGACAGAATTTTGAAAAGAAAAATGTTGGTGAGATATAGTCTAAGAGCCTGGTTTTAGATACACTTGTATTTGTTCCTATCAGATAAAACTATATGAAGCTAAGAAGTAAAATTAAATTCTAATAATTTACTTGACTTTAGAGCATATAAATTTCACCAATTATTTCTAATCTGATGCAAAGATCAAAGTATGTTAGAGATAAGAAATAGTGTGAGCAAAAACAAAAAAACTACTAACTCTTTACTGGTTATTTTATTTGAAGCTCAATGACTAGAGATGGAAGGATGGAGTAGCTTTACTGACATCTTCTGGGAAAACTCTATGGCATGTCCAGAGAACACTGTAGCTTCAAGTAAGACCACATACACTCTATCCTATTTTGTGGAGTACTTATTTTAAAAGATACAAAAATCAGAAACATCAATAACAAATTATTACATGTTGGTTATAGTTTCTTTTTAGTGCATTTTTTACATTTAGTTAACAATGAAAACATATTATTTTGATTTTATTCGAATATACATACATCTGGATAGTATATAGGATATAAATTGGTTGTGCTTGTTTGATAAAGTACATAAATTACTCTCCTTTTTATTCATGCCATTCGCTTTCATTATTTATAGTTATGCTCAGCGAAGAGAACAAATAAATCGTATGACAACACCATACAAACCTCTGTTGGAAATATTATGTGTGGGCATACACTAATCCCTTTCACAGGGTGAAGGCATTGCAAACAGCTCCTCATGCCCTGAGTTTCCACTGTGCACCTAGGGTCACTCCTGGGCATGTGTATAAAACAAATGTTACTACTGATGAAAAGCAAGCACTCAGGACCTGGAGAAAAGCATAGGGTAGGAATGTTTGATACATGAGTAATGACAAACAAGAGTTCTCACCTACTTAAAAATTAGTTGCAGGTCATTACTAAAGCAACTTTCCCATCAACTAAACACATGCTAATAACTCCTGCGTTTGAAAAATTACCTTGGGTCAGTACCAGAATATTTCACATTCTCGAAGGTAATAATTCAAATATCAACGAATGCAAGATATACCTGACTCTACTCCTTTGCATAAGCAGTGTAAAAATATTCAAAACCAACAGAAAAAAAATGCATTTGTATACTCGGTTTGAATAGAATTAGTGAATCAGGACCATGCAAACGAAACTTAGGTGTGAAGGAAACACAACCAGAGAGAAAAGGAGCAAGATGAGCAAGGATTGCAGGAGAAAGGGGGAAGGGGGAGTTGAGGAGGACCAAGCAAATAGCCTCTTTTTACATTGAGATGGTTTTGAGAATAATAATGTGCTAGTTTCTTTCTTTCCTTTTTTTTTTTTTTTTTTTAATCCAAGTAGCTATTGAAGATTGTAATGATTTCATTCTAAAAAGCAATGCTGGAAAGGCTCTTCGGAGATTGCCAACTCCCACTGTGCAGAAACACTGTGTCCCTGCGTGCTGGTGTAATGGAGACAAACAAAAGAAACACTTCAAGAAAAGGGGAGGCAGAACAGGGAAGGCGAAAAAGCACAGAGAATGTGGTTCCCAGAGAAACAGTAAGAGTTTTAGCAATGACCAAAAGCAAGCATAACCAGCCCCAAGTCTGAAACTGATGAAAGTTAAATAAAAGGCTCAACAATTTAACTAATATATTACATAATGATATTCTCAGTCAAAAGAACAGTAACTTGTCATCAACCATAATGATCTAGTCCCACTTGCAGTGATACCCACTCCCCACTTTAAACTGGCCCAATTTGATTCGATCTTTCCAGGCATCTATGTGGGCTCCCATCAGAGCCAATATATCTATGAAAGATTATTAGTTATGGAAATGTGTTGCTCTATTGCTTCAGTCTGCCTGTATCTCTCCCATTCTTTTCCTTTCTTTCGGCAAAATCAATGTTTTCAGAATCAACATATGTAACTACACAACAAAAACATCCTAATTAGGATGATACTCCTTAGTTACCTCAGTTCCTATAAAGATTTACACAGAGTTTATTACTTCCAGATTCTGACCATTATAAAAAGGTCAATAATAATTACTGTTTATTTGCTTTCAAATGCTCTTAATGTGAAAGTTTTTGAGATGGTGAAAACTAGTATTCATGGAAAAACTCATAGTCAACATTTTAGGAAAGAAGATTTAAGTTTGTTTTCCATTTCAAATAATTTTAATTACAATGTGTCCATTTTTAACCTACTGAAAGGAAAAGGAATAAGTTTGCTTAATGCCATTATTTCCATACCAGGAATTAATGCTTCTTTCATATTTGCTATATATCATTGCATTCTAAACCAACTTACAATCTCTGTGTTATTCATCTTTCTATAAGGTTTATCTGAGGCTTATCTGAGGGATTTTTTTTGATTGTTTGGTATGACTACATTTTGTAAATGGTGCAATGCAAAAAAAAGGCATCTGTTTCTTATAGCTAGCAACTCACACTCTGATAAAAGAATTACACTGAATCTTTTTGATGGGAGATCCTCATATCTCTATTCAGAAAGCAAATCACCAAAACTGAAAACTTTGAGGAAAGGCATTTCAGGCAACAAAATGTGGGGCGGGGGGGGGGAGGGAACATGGTAGCCAAAACCACCATACCACAAATGTTGCCAAAATTATTTTTAAGCTCCCCAAGTCTGAGAACAAGGATCTTAAACCTTATTTGAGGTTTTGGGTTTTTTTTTAAGAGACATGATCTTGATTATGTTAGCAGATTATCACTGTGTTACAAAGTCTATTTCTAAAAGTTACCAATGAATAGAATTTTTATTAATTATTATAAAAAAATTTTACTAACGAGCACAAAATATGGTTGAATAAAACTCTTTCATATAGTTCACTTACATAATAGTTGTTTAAAATACACTTAATAACAGAGTAGCTATTAAATATAGCTGGCTATATGAAAGGAGAGTAACAAAGAACAATATAGGAATTCTGTTCTCCCTAAGAGTCGCTATTTATGATTATTGAATAAAGAAAATCTTTTTTGCTTTAAATGATTCAAGAACTTGAAAGACCTAGCTGTTAACAGGCATATTCATTCTTACACATCACACTCAAATGTTTCATTTTGATATCTCTTGTCCCTTTTGATTTAATTATTTAGTAGTAATACTAGCATATCATATATAATAAAATAGTTATTATTACATAATAGTGAATATTTATGGAACATTTATCATGTACTATACATTGTTGTAAGAGCTTTAAATATACTGACATATCTAATTCTCACAACTTAAGAGATGTATTTTATTATCCCAGTTATTCAGATGAAAGGTTAAATAACTTGCCCAAAAGCAATTGCATTTTAACCGGAAGCCCAAATTAAACCTAGGTAGTCTGACTTGTATATAACACTTCTAATATTGATAACTCAACGCTTTCAATGCCTCAATATATATTCATTTGAATATATTCCAATTGCATTGAAATTTTTTTACAGTATCTCCAAGCAGTAAAAAAAAATATATATGATTTACCAATCAAATTATAATACACCATTCAGAGGAAATACCATGATTATCACATGTGTATGTCCACTCTCTAGAAAATAAGGCTTTAAAAGGTAGGATGTAGAAAGAAAGGCAAAAGCACCCCTGATTGACTTCAAGAAAGGGGAGAAAAAGATGGAGGCCACCCCAAACTCAAAGGAAGAACAATAGATTTCAGCTATTTCCTTTCCTTTCCTTTTATTTCATCAACATTAATAAGGTTAGAAGAGGTTACTGTTTGTGTTATCCTTGTTCCCTGCTTCTTATTTTTAAAAAGGGAAGTAAGTGAAAAGGAAGTGTTGGTCAATTAAATGTTTGTTGTTTATGGGGTATGTATTTTTATTTTCCTCTTTCCTTGCAAAAGCCAGACAATTATTTTTTCTAGAATATCATTTTTTAAGAAAATAATAGCAAATGCTGTCTCTTTTCTTTCATTATGACGCTTAACAAGACAGTCTAGGCAGGTGGTCACTCATCCCCAGCTCAGCAGTGGGTTGCGGGTAAACAATTAGTAGGTCAGCCTGAAGAAACAACTTTGCTAACAGGAGGAAACTCCAGATGATGATGGCCTATGGTGGTCTCACCCTCACAAGTAAGTTGTCTGCCTATGGCCGTTCACACCTGGAACTGAGTTTCTATTTACATCTAGGTTAGAAGCAGTGGAATTAGAAATAAAGCAACCAGGACAGTGACACACAAAGTTGAAAAGACACAAGTTGTGTCCTCTAGAAGCTCACAACCTAGGGAATGAGTGAGTGGCAGAGACTGAGAGAGTTTACTATGAGAAGCTCTAAGGTATTGTACAAGTTATTAGGGAGGACAATGCCACATAATCCACGAAGGGGCAAGGACCGAGGCAGTGTAATCAAGAAGGCTTCACAGAAGAGATGACTTGTTTCTGGGTCTTGCAGAAGGTTTTGTCGTCAAGCCAACCCAAGAAAACAGGGAGAGGGATATGCAGAGATGAAAAACATTTCTTGCCAGAAGAAAAATAAAACAATCCAATCAATTTCACTTGTGCAGAAATCAGCCCTTAGAAACTACTTACAAACTCCAGCAGAGCAGAAGGTTTCTCATCCATTTCCAGCAAGTTTGTAATCCCACATGGGGCTCTCCTCATTCATTTACCGAGAGTATGAATATGGGGCAGTAGTGGTGAAATCACCCAGCAATGATTTTAACCCCTCAGCCTTCCTTCATTTAGTCACAGCACCTTCCTCCCATTTTGCTACTCCTCTGTTTGGAGTTCTGTTCAGCAGGGTGCTTGTGGCTTTAAAAATGCAAAATGTTTGCCAAAAGGAACAGTTTTGCCATGTAGCAAATGTTCATACTGTGTAATGCTAATTTATGTCCTTTCCTATAGTTATACAGGTTGCTATGTGCAATGAATTAAACATTAATGAAAATTATTTGATGATGCTATTAGGGAATATATTGAGGAAATAGATGTTTGAATGCAGGTGTTGCCACTCTAATGTGGTAACATTTTTTTTTTCCAAAAATTGAAAAGCCACAGAAATGAAAGCATTTGGAAAATGCAACTATTGAAAAACTTAGCATGAGTAATTTTCTGTTCCTTAATCTAGGTACTAGATACATGAATGTGTACAATTTGAAAAAATTCAGTAGCTTTCAACTTATGATAGGTATACTTACATATTAATATGTTTAAGAAACTTTAGCATCAGCAATGAAATATTTAATACATTCACAATGCGGAAATATAATCATACTTTTTGGTTCCAAATCTAAAATAAAAGCACGAGATAAATAGGAGAAAACCCTTCTCCACACAGGAATAGACTGTTTCAACTCTTGAAGAAATGGAATCAAACATAGTAGGTATTCTGGCTATATGATATTTGGGGGAAATTTGCCCAATATATATACTTATGAATGAAGTATGAAATAACTTTTATTTTAGCTCAATATGTTGCTGCTTTTGTTTGTACCTTTGTATTTCTTTCTGTGTACGAGAAGTGAACTGCCCTAGAGACTGACAGATAGTTTATGTGGCATTTAACAATAGAGAAGGAGTTTCCGTCAACTAAAGTGACAATGAGCTGACTGACTTCATGGAATACTATAGGTGGGAAAATTACCTTGATGCTTTCTACTTGTGCTGATTTTTCCTTTTGCTGACACTTCTGATGCTCTGAAAGTTGCTTTGCTCACATCCTCTGCTACTGGTGTCAAAGCACACTCTCAATCTTCACATGCCAAGAGAGGAGGAAAACCTTATTTCAATGCCCAAAAGACTTAGCTCCTGTCAAAGATATTCATTTAACACTCACAGTTGGTCTATGGCAACTTGAAGATGTTGTCTTAAAGTGTAGGGCTGGTAGGGGGTGGGGTGGAGAGGAAAAGGCCTGGTTTTCTAAGGAAACCTTGTGCTTTCCATATTCTGAAGGCAAGTAATAAATGAAAAGTGCAATTTCACCTGTTATTTAGAAGATCTAAGCTTCTTCAGGACTAGGAGGTGGTAGCCGGAACAATAAGGCCATTTCAATTGACTAAGAAAAAAGACTTTTCAACAGAATAAAGTGTATTACTTGCAAAGCTTTCTCCTATAATTGTCACACCATCTAATTTCTTTAGTCTTGGCGAGTTGCAGCGAATTCATTTCATGAGAAAAATTATTGCCAGCATTAATTGCAAGCTTACAATTTTCTTAATGTGCTAAGTGCTACAAATAGCATACCAAAAACATGGTCATTCCTAAATATGTATGGCACTTTATCCTAATCTATATGAAATAGGCACATGAAACTCCAAGTTATTTATAAAAAGGTAATCAAATATTTTAGTAAAGAGTTGCTATCTGGCTAAATTGCAGACAGATGACAAGTCATCCTATTTACTCTGACCACATACACATTCATACTATATGTTCATTTCAGGTCACTTTTTCATCTTCCTCCCCACCTACTCCAACCTCAATATTCTTTATAATCATCTTGTTTGTACCATTGCAAAACCTATCCCAGAACATAGTGAAGTATGCAAACTTCGTTCATTGAGTCCTTTTTTCTTTCCTTAGACTATTTTTAAAAACTGCATATTTTACACAATAAATCCTAATTCAGCCAATACCAGTTCATTCAAATAGCATCTGAATTTTAAAATTGGCTCCTTTTCAGACAATTAGTCGGGGTGCCAATTTCCCAGTCAAATAAAATCATTTTCCCATTAACATTTTTGGTTATATAATCTGCTATACAAATATAATACTATTAAAACTCAATGTGCAAATTAAGTCCCTAGAATATCTCAGTTGCTAATTTGGTCAGATAACTCCAAGCATACATTTTGCTGTCATTTAAATTGGAGATTTTTCTGCTGGCTGATTGCTTTCCAAGGGTGAGAATGTGGCTGAAGAGCCCAGTGCATGTCTCAGATTTTCCACACTTCATACACATGGAAGCTGTCTTTGGGCTGGGACTCTCTCCTCTGTCTGTAGAGCATATTGTACTTGCAGCCCTGCCTTTCCTCCTTGTAGGCTGCCAGACACATTTGCCCAAAAAGAGTCACTCAGTCTTTGATTTTTTGCATGTAAGTTTGGCCTGTCTGATGTTGTTTGCACAGCCATGCCACATTGTTAGAAGTTGTGATTCAATGTGTCCTTGGAGCCTTTCTTTTGCCAGCCCTGCCTACTCCTACTCACAATGCCCCCATTCCGGCTCACTGTTGAGCAGCTGACTCAGGGCCTTAAAGTGAACCATCCCCCAGGTTTGCCCAGTTCCCATGCTTGCTGCTGTGTTGATCTTCGCTTCAGTTACAGGCCCAGCTAGGGGCACACTTTTAGTAATCCTGCTTTCCCATTTATGTCACATATGTCTTGCAGGTGATGCGGGAAGCTGCCTGCGACATCTGTGACAGATCCAGACCTCCCAACCATATGGAAGGTTGGACAGTACCAAACATTTGATTGGATCCAGAGTTTGGTGCCACATTTGACTGCCAACCTCCTAAAAGGCACACAGGCCGTCTTGAGTAGGTTTCCATTTCTTTGTTTCCCAGAGCTACAATTCAGAGTTGTTTGATTTCCAACCAGATCAGTAATACAACACCATTATCACCTACAGGTTAAAGATGAAGGCTCTGTGAGATCAGACAAACTGAGACATAGATCCTGTTTATACTACTCTGGGGCACTGCTCTTAGATAAATTACTTGATCTCTTTAAGTCAAAGTTTCCTTATTTGTAAAATTATGATGGTAATTGTTTCTATTTCATGGAGTTAATAAAAGATACAATTACGAGAGATGATGTATGTAAATAGTTTAATACACACAAAATATACACAAGTACTCAATAAATGTTAGCTGTTAGAATACATAGGACAAAACTGGGTTCTTTAGTCATTACTATAGCATACATGGGTTGCAAAAGTTGTATGTTATATTTATTTGATTAGCTGTACGTTTATTTCTTGATTTTATCGTAACTTTCATTGAATCTGTCTTGGAGAATATCAAAAGGTAAGTCTCCAATTCTTGCCTCAGTCTCTAGACCAAGTAAAATATTTCAGTCCATTTCATACTTCCTTCCAAAAAACACATTAACATTAATGCTTCTTCCACTCTATGAAGGAAGGCAGGAATCCATTCTTGAATGTCTCAATTCAACAAGAGTTCTTGACGTCACCCGGACTTCCGCTCACTGCTGGTCTTTCCCTTGTGTCTGTCTTTCTGCTACTCAGTTCAGAAAATTGCAGTATAGAATTGGTTACCCAGACCCTCCTTCAGTTTCATGTGTTTGACCTTTGAGTCCAGTTAATTAATTTAGTTCTGTTTCCCACACTGACTTGTCACTGGGATATCATCCAACCTCACAATATCCTCTAGTAGGAGAAATGAAAGAGATCTTAACAGGCATCTTGTCTTCCATGGAATAAATCAATTTCTGCCTTTTCAAGAGTCTGCTGAAAGACTTCTGCTGAAGAAGACCTTACCTGCTTAGTTGAAAATCCTTTCCAACTGATAAATCACTGCCCTTTATACAATCAGAGACTACCTACTTGGCAATCTACTATATTATATTGCTTACTGTGAACAGAATACATCTTTGCATGTCTGATCTTCAAAATATTGAAAACAACTATAACAGTATCCTTAAATTTGACCTTTTCTAATTTAAGCATAGTCAACTCTATTATTCTTCATGATTTCTAGCCCTCTCCCCATAGAAATGACCCTCTTTAATTAGTTCTTAATTAATTATAGTTTATATATTAACTGTAATTTCTTTTGTAGAAATAACTTGTTCCTTAAACAAGCACAGTAAAGCAACAGAGGAATTGAGTAAATTTTTGTTGTTGTTCATAAAACATTTTACCAGAGGCAGTGGTCCTATTCCTCTTCTTTCCCCAACTTGCCCTAAATTTTGCTCTCCAGGGCTCTTTTTTAAAAATCAGTTCTCTATGAAGATTATAATTTTTTGTGCTAGTTTTGGGATTGCTTTCAGAAATGTGTTATGTATTTGAACTCATTCTTGGTTCTAAACTCCTTATACCACCTCTTGTGTCGATATGCTTTCCAGGTGTGGGTAACACATGGAGCTGCACACTGGTAGCGTGCCACCTCTGTTGCCTTTCTCACTACAGCTTTTAAAAATTATAAATCAAAATTCCTTTTTTAACCCTCCATCATTTTCTAACTGTATTCATCTTAAGAGTCCCTGAACATAGAATTATACCCATATTTCTCTGAACTCTGAAATCTACTGACTGAAATTATATGGTGATATTTGGCTATGCATTTATGTAACTATTTAAAATTTTAGTACAAAAATATTATTCTCTCTCAAGGTTAACATCACCTCTACTTTGTGTACCAGTTCTTGTACAAAACAGTAGAATTTATCACACTGCTTCCTTACCTTTATGAGAAACTATGAGAGTGAAAACACATCAAATGTATTTTAGACTACTGGTATATAACAAACAGTGCTGTTCTTCATCACTGCCTCTACCTTTGGACCAGTCTTATTATTGATAATAGGAAAGTTTAAAGCACACTTCCCTTCTGATCAGGCTGTCAAATTAAATGCCGATAACTGCTTCACTTCTGTTTCTCTCTCAAATAATTTCTACTTACTTCCTACATTTAGACCTGTGGATTCACACACACGTATACAAGCATACTCTCTCACCATGAAATACTACAAATTAGATTTTTTTGTAAACAAGTTTCAGTGATCTACTGAGTCATAAATCTAATCTGATCAATTTCAGTGACACCAACACTTTTATTGCTTTTTCTGTAGCATTTTACATTTATTTTTAAAATATGGTTAATTATTACATATGTGTATATGTGCATATATATACATGTGACTTATGTGTATTGTTTTCTCCTTGGAATTGCTGGGTACTTTCTGACCTTTTTTTTTTTTTTTTTTTTAATTTTTTGCAGAGATGAGGGGCCTCTATGTTGCTCAGGCTGTTCTGAAACTCCTGGGCTCAAGCAATCTTCCCACCTCAACCTCCCAAATCACTTGGATTACAGGCATGCACCACTGCACCTGGCCATACTGGGTACTTTGTTTACACAGTTTTATAGTTTTTACTAGTTTACCATACAACTAGTTAATGCTTGCTTCCATGACTTCATTATTCTATATATGTTGTTTTTATTAAACTGAGTAGTATCCAGTTTCTTTAAATTTTGATTGAAATTTTTCTTTTTCAAATGTTACTTTATATTCTGATTGAATCTACTTCAAAGTATATTCTTCCTGTTGTCTAAGAACTCTGTCACCTATCAGGTGGCAAATCAACTGCAACTGCCAGCCACGGGGAACAAAAGTAATAATTATAGGTTTTTCTTTCTCAAAAACTAGTATATTATCCTTATCTACCCCAAATCAAGGTCTTATACTGAAAGAAGAGATGAAAACACCACTTATGTCCTCAAAGCATTCTGTGTCCTTCCTAAGAAGACATATTCCATGATTCTTCTTCCAGATTTGTTCAATTATTTAACAAGTCTTTACTGATTGCCTTCTCTGTGTCAGCCATTCTCCTATCCAGACAGGCAGGTGAATCTGTTATAATAGGAAGGACAAGTCATCTAGCCAACAAACTGCATTGACATGTGTGCATAATTCACAGACAGGACTTCAAATCTGAAACCAAATCCTACTTGGGATGGTCCGATCCCTTCAGTTCTTACAAATGGCCTATGCTTCAATTCAGCCTACAGAATTTTCTCTGGAATGTGTTGAGACTATTGTTAGACATGATCAGAAAGATGTATTCAAACTGTCCATCCATTCCATTTGGGTTGTTTAGCCATTTACATTTAATATGAAAACCAATATGGTTGGATTTAATCTAACATGTTACTTTTTATTTTCTATTTGTTCCATCTGTTTTTATTCTCTATTTCCTTTGTTACTTTTGTTTGACTATATTTTATGATCTCATTTTGTCTATGCTATTTGCAAAATATTTTGCAAAGTATTTTGTCTATACTATTGGAAAATTAGCTATACCTCTTTTGAAAAGCGATTGCCCTAGGGTTGAAAACATGCATACTTCAGAGTGTTCCTTTCAATATTTTACAACTTTTTAAATAACTTAAAACTCTTACAAGTGTATATTTCCATTTCTACTCTTTTCATTTGTCTACTGTTGGCATGCATTTTTACATGTTATAAATCACCCAATACATTGTCATTACTTTTTTCTTTTGAAAACTCCATTATATTTTTAAACATTTTAAATGAGAAAGAAGACTGCTTCATTACTTATTTATTTACTATTCCCAGGGCTCTTCATTGCTTTCTGTAGATTCAACTTTCTAGTTGTCTGTCATTTTAGTTCTGCCTGAAAAATGTCCTTTTGCATGTTTTGTACTGAAGGTCTGCTGGTGATGAATTCTCTCATCTTTCACTTGTCTGAAAAAAAAATATTCTTTTGCTTCTGAAAGACACTTTTACTAGGCATACAAGTTGATAGGTTGTTTTTTTCTCATAGCATTTTAAAGATATCATTCCACTGTTTTTGGCTTCTTTAAGTTTATAACAATTCTTACTGTTTTTATATAATTTTTCTCTGGCTGGTTCATCACAGATTGTCAGCAGTTTGATGATGACATTCCTTGGTGTGGTTTTCGTTAGACTTACCTTGCTTGAAGTTTGTTGCATGTTTTAATATGTGGGTTTATATCTTCTTAAATCAAATTTGAAATATTTTTAGTAATTACTTTTTCAAATATTTTTCTGTTCCTCTTTCATTCTAGAAATCCAATGGCACTTATGTTAGACTACTTTATAATGTCTCACAAGTCACTGAGTCCTCATTGATTTTGTTTTGTCTATTCATTTTGTCTATTATTGGGTACTTTCTATTGCTGTGCCATTAAGTTCATTAACTTTTGTTTTCCTTCAGTCTCTAATATGTTAATCCCATCCTGAAAGTTTTGGTTCAGATTTTATATTTTTTTCTTTCTAGTCATTCTCTTTGGTTCTTTTAATATTGTCCATATCACTTGCTTCTTCTCATGTCTAGCAATTTAATATCACATACCATAAGTTTTATATTATTGAGGGCTGGATTTTGTTTTATTCTCTTTAAATATTTTGGATGTTTTTCTAGAAGGCAGTTATGTGTGACCTAGTTTGATTATTTTAAAACTTCATTTATCTATATTTTAGAGTGGATCTCAACCCACCATATTTCAACACAATGATTTCAATAATGTCACTTTAGCTAACTGGTGGGAACTTAATTCACATCCTTTTATAAGGCCTAAAACAATTTTGGCTTAACATTTCTCCGCAAATTTTTGTCCTTAGAATTTGCTTTTTTAGTCAGGTTTATGTAGTTTTACCTTATGCATGCATGGGTTTGTACTGGACCGTATTGATTTCTGAAGTTCTTTCTTGACAGCTTTTAACTCTCTCATACTTTGCATTGTAAACTGCAGCAGTCTCAGCCTCCCCACTCTCTAGTCACTGTCTCTTCACTCAGAGAGACTGCTAACCTCTGTTTTGTTTCTCCCTCATGTGTCATGAACCAGAATTACCTTCAGGTAGAAAGCTAGAGTAATTGTAGGGCTAAGCTCATTTGCTTTCATTCTCTCAGGGATCATGATTCTGTACGCATTTTCCAATCTCTGAAGATAGTTGTCTTATGTCTTTTTTCTGGTTTTCCAGTTATTTAAGGCAAGAGGATAAATTCAGACCTAACTACAAGTCTTAATAATTGTTACTGATCTATCTTCCAGCTCATTCGTTCTATTTTCAGCTATGTATATATGCTGTTAAAACATTATTTTGAGTTATCATAGCTCCAGAATATTCATGTCATTCTATTTATTGATTCCATTTTGTGTGAAGTAGTCCAGAGAGTTTTTTCTTGAAAGTATTACTCAAAGATATCTTGCAATTCAATGTCTCAATTTTAGCATTTCATCATCTGTGGACCTCTTTCTTTTGGTTATTTCTTTCTTTCTGGGATTTTGTTAATTTGTTCCTATCTCCTAGCATGCATGGTAATTTTTCTAAATTGAAATTTAAATACAGAATATGAAGGCTTATAAGTATAAGGATGAAGACTTGTAAGTATAATATCTGGATGATATTATAATATTTTTTAAGCAGGCCATTTGAGTAGGACAGATCATCTTTGTCTTATTAGGAATCAAGATGATTTCAGACTGGGTTTCAGAATTTGTGAAACCTGTCTCCTAGAACATTACCCTTCCGGGTTCTCAAATTCTGGGGTTTTGAGGGGATCCCTCCTTCTTTTCAGGACTTAGCCTCCTATTTTTGTCTCCCCAGCATTGTAAAATTACAGACAAGTAAACAAAACAATTTTACAAAATGCTTATTCTCCTTGATTTCAAAGCTTTCTGCCTTATGAAGTTTAGAAATCTGAAAATTCCTCAAGAGAAAGTGTTACTGAATATCAGTTTCAGTTTCACCTCAATATCTTTTCCTTTTCCTTTTTTTTTTTTTTTCACAGAGTCTCACTCTGTTGCCAGGCTGGAGTGCAGTGGCACAATCTTGGCTCACTGCAATCTCTGCCTCATGGATTCAAGGAATTCTCCTGCCTCAGCCTCCTTAGAGGCTAATTTTTGTATTTTTAGTAGAGATGGGGTTTCACCATGTTGGCCAGGATGGTCTCGATCTCCTGACCTCGTGATCCATCTGTGTTGGCCTCCCAAAGTGCTGGGATTACAGGCATGAGCCACAGCACTGGCCTATTTTCCTTTTTAGTAAGACTTTAGCCTTTCATAACCTGCCTCTTTTGGTTTCTCTACAAAGCCTTTAAGCAGTTACTTTTTGCATCATGAGCTTTTATTTCATTCTCCATGCAAAGCTTGTTGTTGTAACAGGATTTGTTATTATAGCTCAAGAAAAAAATCAGTGTATGTTTTAGGCTATAAGATAACCATTTTTAGGCTGTAAGATAACCATTTTTATATATGACATATCTATTACTTAGATTTCTTATAGTCAAAGACTCTGACTCATTATTTTTGGTTGTTCAGGGACTGACATAGAGTCAACTGGCAACAATTATTAATGTTTTGGTTGCACTTCTTATCCCCACTCCAGACTCCACACATACAAAAATAGTCCTATCTGCATACTTCTCTTCTGAACTCCTGCATACATCTCTACTTGCTATTTTCCTGATTGCTAGTATCATCCTTCTCTTCTATCCCGTGATATGTCCCTGATCTACTTAAAACACTGTTTTAAAATACTTTAGGAAGTTTTTTATTATCCTGGCCATAAACAACTGTGATCAGAGCATAATCTATCAAACCATCAGACCTCAGCAACCATATTCTTAATGTTCTGTGCCAGATCAAATACTTTAGGTGAAGCCAGTACTATATTCTCTTCCTCAGACAGACTTTGAGTCCCGTGACAGCAGAAGCTGTCCCTTAACATCTATTCCCTTACTGATGTGAGTTCAGCACCATGTACACAACAGAGGTTTGATACATGTGGATTTGGTCATCTGTAAACCTCAAAAAGGAGACTCAATTATTTTTTAGTTGAGTAGGCCTAACATGCTTCTCATTTGGCTCTGATTTCCAAACCATTATAATCAGAAAACATGGATAATCAGTTAAAGCAATGCCTTCCAGCCCATGACACACACTTGAAAACTTACTGTGCCACTGAGGAATTCATTAAAAAATATTGCTAACTATTTTGAAAAGACATATTTCATATCATTCAAGATTTAAATCCAAAGTATTAGGTCAAAAACCACAGAAGAAAAAGTTAATACTCTTCTGAGGATGCAAAAATAGAAATGCATTTGCATTTGTTAATATAAAATTGCTTATTTTTATCACCTTGAGTTTGTTCTAGAAAACATTCAGTAATCTAGGTTATCATTTTCAACATGTTTATCAATAAAGAAAGAATCCTGTCTTTCAATACTTTACCATAACATAGTTAGGGAAAATTCACCAATAATTTAAGCAAAATGGAGACTTTCCAATCACTTAATCTTACCAGGAATGCTTGCATTTATTTTCCTATCCCTAGAATCTGTTCTTTAGCCAGAAGATATCTACCTTTTAATACAACTTGTTGGTAATCTCTGAGAGAAAGTAATATCCAAAAATATCAGCCTTTATGTTTAAGTATTTTTAAGCATTGAAATTCACAGTAAATAAGCCTTTAATCAGCAATAACACTTAAGAAACATTAAAGTACACACATGGAGTGTAAAATATCAGCATCACTCTCACACCATATGTAAATATTGGTTGAAGCTATTCCTACTACTGCACTTAACAATCAGAATGTTCTGGATCTACTGAAATTCTACCTTTTACACATCAGAACAAAAACATATGGATTTTTTAAAAATTACATTTGTCTTTAAAGATTAGCAAATAAGCCCTTTCTGTCACTTTTATCTAATTCAGCATTATTTTCCTAGTATAAATCAAACAATAATAAAAATAAAAGATGAAAACACCTGCACAAAAGAGTGCTCAGTCCAACTAGTAGACAAAAAGAGAGAAAGAAAAAGGAAAAAAAAGTAAACATGGCACAGTAGGAGAATAAAGCTTCTGGGGAAAGAAAGCAAAGCTGTGTGACAGATGGAAAGGTCTCAATGGATGAATGGTACTACTACAAATAAGTAGCAGGCAGCCAGAGGGAATCAAATAATGATTATGGAAGAAAAATGAGGGTTAAAAAAGATGAAAAGAATGTTTTGACTCAAGCTAAAGATTCTATGTTAATAAAATTTCCTATTTTTAAAATATATTTAATTACACATCCATAAAAGATAGAAAATAATTCATGTCAAATAGGGTAGACAGCTGACAAGTGAACCAGTATGGACAATGTAAAAAGCTCAACATGTCCTTGGAGAGGAAGGAATGCATTCCACAATTTGTACTGGCATGCCCCCAAACCTGAACAGATTACTTTCTGACGATCAATATCTGTAACCACCAGAGGCCTGTTAGAGAGTTTTTAAAAAATCAGCTTCAAAGAGACTTGGTCCCCAGCTTACATTTTATTTTTGCCAGTGGGTGCTGAGGTAAGAGTTTTGGACAAGGCTCATTTTTCTTCTCTTTATAGGGCTGTGAATTGAATATGAAGCGACCTAACATGTTCTCAGGCTCTAGTCAGTCAGATTCTGGCCCTGTTTATAGATGCTGTAAAAGAGGACCAACCTCCCTCACCAGCTAGAATTCAGCCTGTGTACAATCAACTCATGATAAAAGCTGGCCACACTTTAAATGGGTTTCCAATTGTAGATGTTGATTCCTCAATCCGATTTTAGCCTAAGGCCAAGTATAAGTGGAGTATTTTTTTTTTTTTAATTAAGTGGTGTTACAGTTACTTTACTTGAAAACCTAGAACACTTCCTTTCTTCCTATTTATATAATATGCTTAAATATTAGTGAATCAAAGCAATCATTTTCTGAACATCTTTCTGTCCATAATGAAATAATTAAAAATCTACTTCCAACAGTACAGCAAATTAAAAACAAACAACAAACCAAACTCATAATTACCCTGTTTTACCAAGCGTAAAACACTTACTAAAATCTAAAACAACTCTTTCCAAAATATATTCTGCAGCACTGTCATTTGAGATACACTCCTATTTTAAAAATTTGCACAATGTTATATTTGGGCATTCTATACATTCTACCCTCCTCTCAGCAACTAAAAAGAGACACAATCAAGTAAATTTGAGAGATCTCAAAACAAATGAAACTATTTAGCTTTGTTTAGTCAAGATTTTCTCAAATCCATTTGAATCAGAAGCTATTTAAAATTCTGCAGAACTTTAAGGTACATATATCTGGAGTTGTTTGCCAAGATTCTGCCTTGTGCCTCATTCATTTGATAATTTCCCCTTGGCTAAAATAATTTTTTCTAAGTATTGAAGATGAATAGTACTCCTGAGAAGGCAGAGAATGAGATTTCTCCCGCATCTCATTTAATAGCCACAATCTGCCTATCTGAACAGAAGTTCACAAGACAGAGTATAACGGAGAGGGAAGAGAAAAGCCTCCCTTATTGTAAAGCTGCATCTTACCTGACTTTGCTCAATGCGTCTCCACCTCCAAGTAACAGCATTATTAAAAGCAAACTCAAGGATGATGGATGAAAAGAACAATTGTAGCCTTTAATCACAGAGCTCTAACATTTCGACACTGTTGGTAGGTATAGAGAGAGTAATGAAATTATTGAAGACTTAAATACATGGATTAGGAAAGGTTCTGAAATGAGTTGTTGCAGAAATTTCAAAATGGAAAGCCGATTAATGCAGAAAATGCAAATTAACTCTTATAATCAATAAACAAAAGTATGTAATATCTGGATTGTGATACTTAAAGTAGGTAAATAATGAATCTGAGAGGCTGCATATTTAAAAAAAATAAAATGGCAACATTTTATAAACTTTAAATTATTTAGCCTTTATCTTTTATATCACTATTCCCAGTAGATGTTTTCTAAAATTTCAGACAAATGAAGTGGATTACTAGAACATCGAATATGATATTTCATACTTGAACATTCCTAATGCAAATTATCGTAATAAAGGTTCTGAAAAGGCTTGCAATGCAGAAGGTATTTAAGTTTTGCTTAATTGAATTTTTCTCCAACCTAATTGACTGGAGAACCAAGTTTACATAGTAAACCTACTAATGTCACAGGGCTTACTTTAGGAAATAATTACTACTGTTTCTTGTAACAGCTTATGTTCATAAATCTATGAAAATGTAGAAAAGTTTACAATGCTTGCGAGAGTGATGGGTGGTAATATATTAAAGCAGTATTTCTCCAAGTGTGATCTAGGAAGTCCTAGGCATTCCTAAGATACTTTCATAGAATCCATGAGTTCAAATATCTTTTAATAATACTAAAATGTCATTTTCCCTTTCACCTTCATTGTCTCACAAATGTACAGAGAAATGGTCTGGAACCCATATGACATGTAATAATGTCATCACTCTGATAACAAAAAGAGTACTTGGATATTTTATATTTTTAAAATCCTTAGTTTTGATTTCTAATACAAATAAGTATTGCTAGATATAACTTACATAAACAAAAGCTTTTTGGAATGCTCAATACATTTTAAGGGTTAAAGGGGGTCCTAAAACCAAAAACTTTGAGAACACTATTTGAAAGTAAACACAGGTTTGGGTGCTATTTTAAAATGGTAAGGAGCCTACCATGGAGTCTGAAAGTTAACTTTCAAAGGTTACCTCTTGGTATTTTAATAGCCTTTGGATCAATGAAAGAAGAGTTTCTATGTATGGTAATCTTCAACATTTCCAATGTGACAATAAATTATATTTGTACAGAATTTTAAAAGTATTAGTATGAGCAAAAAGAAAAATGCATTTTCACTAGCTTTCTCTTTAGTATTTTATTTTGTGTCAGACACTAAGCTGGGTAAATCTGAATGAAATGCTTTGTACTCTGACCTTTGGTGATAAAATGTCTATAACTTTAATTACAGTACAAAAATGTGTGTCTGAGTCTAAACCTATAGTTCTTAAAAATAACAACTTACTGATGGGTATGCTGGCATACACATTTAGTCCCAGCCACAGCTGAAGCAGAAGGATCATTTGAGCCCAGGTGTTAGAGGCCAGCCTGGACAACATAGCAGAATCCTCATCTGTAATAATAATAATGATAATAATAATAATTTGATGAAAATAATTAACTACTTTTAAAAATAACAAATGTAAATGATGAATAAGAAAGCATCACAAAACAGACTGATTTGTCTTGTATAATTTCTCATTCTAGTCTGACTGGAGATAGTTTAGACAGCTTTTTTGTATGTTATTATTGTCCACTATTCTCAAACAACCTGCTTCATGGCATGAATCCCTCATAGCTACATCCTCCTTTTTGACTGGTCATTTGCTTGATGAAAATTAGATTAGAAAGAAGCTGTTCTACTAAGACTACTGTCTACAAATTTCTTAAACATATATCTGATAAATAAAGTCCATGTTTAGGAATTATTAGACAACCTGTGTAAAGCCATAGAAAGAGTAGTATCATATAAGAATTATATAGGCTATATTAATATTGAGAGATCATTCATTTGAAAAATATTAAGTAAGTATGCCCTTGTATGCCAGGCACTAGGCTAGACTCTGAAAACATATTGATAATGCACATGGTCAAGGGTCCTGCTATCGTTAGGTTTTAATTGAGGACATACACACAAAATTAAGTTTCAGGGTCATGCTACACTATTACCTGAACAGGGAGTGTCTAATATTGGGACATTAGATCAATATTCCCTCTAAATATTACATCTAATTGAGACACGAAGAATTATGAGGAGTTATTGAGGCATAAAACATGGTGAAGAGTGTTTAAATGCCAATAAGTCAAGGGAAACATGGTATGTTCAAAGAACTGACAGAAGTAACAATAGCAGGATTATGGAGTATGTGTGAAGGCAGGGGTGGGGGCTGGAAAAAAAAGGTAGACTTTAGGAAAAATCTCACCCTTCAGGTCACGTTAAGTTGGATTTCATTCTGAGAGCAACTAAAGTCATTGAAAGGTTTTAAGTAATATAGTAGCATTATCCAGTTTGGGTTTCAGAACAATCACTGTGGCTACTTTTTGGAGAATCACTATGAAGAGGACAAGATTGGAGGCAAATGAATCAATTAGAAGAGACAAAAATCATATGACCTAAACTGAGATAAGAATGGAGATGAGAGGACCACTTTAAGATTTACTCAGAATGTTGAATCAATAAAAATTAGTGGTGGATATTAAAGGGAGAGGAAAAACTGAAGAACAACAGACATGTTTTGGACTTGGGCCTTTGAGAAGGGAACATAGGTGGCAGGAAACCTAAAGAAAAAGATGAGGAGCTGAATTTTGGATATATTGAGTTTGGAGTGACTCTCAGAAATGCAGATATGGTCAATATAGGCAACTGAATATTCAGATGTAGAATTAAGAAAAGATGCTCAAATCTGCAACTAAGAAATGTGGGTCTCACTGGCATGGGAATAGTAAGCAGTGGAAGTATTTGAGATCTCTCTGGGAAACAGACTGTGGGGTGAAATTAGGGGAGGGCCCAGTACTGAGCTTACAGTACATCAATATGGTAATTGATTATATGATAATAATTTTCTGACACATCAATATAATTGTCAAATTTTTAAAACATTTTTTATGTACAGACTAAAGTCAAAGGTTTAAGGAAGGGTTCATTTCCCTGACTTGTATACGCTTCTCCCCTAAGCATGGCACAAAGCAATCTAGGATCTTGGCATAGGTAATAGCTGATTCTGTTGAATGCTTACTACATCCTAAACTTACTACTAAGCATATTTTATATATTATCTTGCATATGAGTAGGTTCTATTACTATCCCTATTTTTTAAATGAAGGCACTGAAATGTAAAGTTGTTAGCTAACTTACATATGGTCACATAATGGTAAAGTTATGAAGCTTAGAGAAAGAAATTGTAAAAGAATTGGATGAATTCAAAGAAGAGTAGAAAATGAAGGGTCTCTGTTTTCAAAGGTGTATTTAGAGATCCTGATATTTACATTGAATTGAATCCTGAATGATCCTCACTTTTCCCATTTGTGATTTGACTGTGATGTCCAGTGCTACTCTAGAAATAGTTCCTCCTGAAAACTTTTGTTGTAAAGCTCTCCCCAGATTCCAAGAAATGTGGCCATGTGGTTCAGATGCCTACATTCTTTATTTCCACATTTGTTTCACAGTAAAACCAGCATTACTTGAAAGTTCTATCCATTAAATCTACATAGTCCCCCTTATATCACTGGCTAATTCCAGAGACCACTGGAATTCATAGTGAAAAGTGAAAAGAAATGAAGGCATATACTTATTTCAATGTGCCTACTCCACGATGAAAGTAAGCAGATACTGTGTATCATTTTGTGATCTGCTTTTATAGTTACTTTCTATTTGTGTATTTGATATAACAAAGTGATGTATGACATTATGAATTCTCTCCAGGAGGTCATTCTCTGTTCACTGTACATAATTATCCTTGAAGCAATCAAATTACAAGAATCTTCCTAGTAACTCTAGACATTACTTGATAATAATGTAATGTTTATACTTAAATAATTCTTAACCAAATATTTTATACTTAACAAAACTGTTAAATGTTAAAATGTCGTTTTAAGAAAGAAATAAAAGAAATTTTCAAGTGCACAAAAATTTAAGTGGTATACTAACCATGGGCTCCTCTTTAAAAAATACAGCGTATTTCAGTTGACTAAGATTAATAAGCATAGATCCTTCAAGAATCATCATATTAAAGAAATAGTGGTAAGATATAATATCAGTTGTGAAAAAAAAAAAAGAAGTAACATTTAAATACCAACATCTTATTAACAAAAATTGCAGTGGGTAAGAAGAATATAGTCATAAATTTCATGTTAATTTTTTTTTATCTTTTAAGCTGGAGATGTGGAGGTCAGTTGATTGGTATTGTTTCAGACTTCTAGAAGAAGAAGTTAAAACATGTAGATAAAAATTTCTAAAAACAAAAAAGCAAGAGGACCTGGTGTGGTGGTTCACACCTGTAATCCCAACACTTTGGGAGACCAAGGCTTGAGTCCAGGAGTTCGAGGCCAACCTTGGCAACCAAAAAAAAAAAAAAAAAAATCATCCAGGTGTGCTGGCATACAACCTATAGTCCCACCTACTAGAAGCTGAGGTGGGAGGACTGCTTGAGTCTGAGAAGTTGAATCTGTGGTGAGCCATGGTCGTGCCACTGCACTCTAGCAAGACGTGGTCGCAAAACAAACAAACAAACAAACAAAAAAGCCAGAATGAAAGAGTCAAGAGTATAAAAATAAAGTCTGAAACATGTCAGAAGACAAATATATCAGATATGATGTGTAATGACAGAAAATTTTCTCCTTAGGAAAAACTCAAAAAGGATAGAAAACAAAATTCAGCCATATGATGTTTACCACAGATGCATCTAATCAAAAATAGAATGATTTAAAATATTAGAATAAATAAATATTCATCAAGACAAAGGCTAATAACAGAAAATTAGGAGTGGAGGTGAGAAATAGGGCTGCATTTTATGTTTAAGACACTAACCACAATGCATACACTACTGTTCTCTTATTCTGGAATTCTGAGGATAGAGCAAGCAAGAAGGTAGATCTGAAGAAGCCAAGAATACAGGACAAGAAAAGCTCAGTGGCCATCAGTTCAAACATTAGAGAGAATTGAAAATAGCTCCATGGACTACAGTGAGGAACATGACAACTGAGAACCCTATGCCTCCTGTTCTTGATATTCCTGTCTCTAAATCAGACTCCTGAAGGAGAGAAGTCCTGAGCTAGAACTACAATTCTGGTATTTATTGTATTATGGCCTATGACAGAAAACCCAGTTACAGAAAAAAATATATATATTTATTATTCACCTCAGTTTGTAAATTATAATTAATGCCATCTAAATAATACTAGTCTAGATGTTGTGCTGAAGGTATTTTGTAGATTTGATTAACATCTAATTAACATCTAATCTAATCTAATGCAACATCTAGACTAATATTTGACCGAATATCTTGGTATCATGGCCCAACCACGACATATAAAATTATATATATATATAATTGACATATAAAATTAACCATTACAGAAAGCAAAAAGAATTTTGCAGAAGATCAGATGTCAATATAATAAAACCTAATATAAAGGCCAGTATCTCAGAAACTGAACCTCAGAAGGAATAGTAAAATAATAATAAAACATACCGAAAACACTAATAGTTCCTTGTAACTGATAGCGGCAGGAGGCAGACAAATTCCTAAGCAGACAGGGGAGGGTCCCTGGTGAAACTTGACCTTCAAGCCAAAGACAACCTGAAGCCTGAAAATCAAGCTGCCAGTTCCGGGTAAAGTCGCAGAGCAGAGTAAGAACTTCCTCGAAACCTTTTATCCAATCAAACGGTGCTTCTTCCAGGCCCATCCATGGATCAATCAGCACTCAATCCCCAATTCTGAGCCCATAAAAGCTCCGGACTGAGCCCCATGTGGAGACCACCCGTCTTCGGGTAGAGGATACCCACTTCAGGTCCTCTCCCCACTAACAGCTGTTCTGTGGCTCAATAAAACTCTTCTCCACCTTCTCACTCTTCGGTTGTCAATGTAACCTCATTCTTCTTGGACACGGAACAAGAACCCAGGACCCACCAAAGAAACTGTAACACTGTAGTCCTCCCACCTTCTGCTGGTGCCAGGTGACTGTCCCTCATGACAGGAAGCAGCGGTGAGGCTGGGTCAGCCCAGAAGCCGCGGGCTGGAGTGGGAGAGCAGGACCAAATGACCTATAACACTAGCAGGCTGAAACACGTTCCTGGCCAGCCCACCACTGAGGGCGGTGACACACACCCAGTCACCCGAGTGTGAGACAAGAGTTGTGACCCTCTGGGGTCCCAGACCTTGGGGATCCCTGAAACAGCGCTGGGACACACTGTAACACCCCCTTGGGGCTCCATGGTTGCTGGCCTCTCCAAGTTTTCAGGCACCACCACGCTCCCCTCATCCAGATGCTGGCGCCCAAGGAGGAAGCCACTTGAGGCATACCTGGTCCAGCTACAGCCTGGCACATGGCTCGTGTCTGTGCTGATGATCTTGGCTGTGTTCCATAGCTGGATCCCACGCCCAGTTGCTCACACACCCTTTGCTGCTTCACGCCTGGCTCACCTGCAGCGGGCATGGTATCTGGGCCAGTAATGTGAGCTGAGCATAGCCTGCCAGGCTGAGTTGGTGCAGCAAGCCCAGTGGTTGTGAGCGAAACTCAAGCAGAGGCCCTGCTGGCCACAGAAGTTTCCGGCTGGAGAAGAGGCACAGAAAAAATCCTGTGTCACAATTATATAATATTTTTTAAAACTTACACAACATTTTCATAAGTTGGTTTAAAATATCTGATGATTACATATCTAAGGAAGTTCTAACCATTTCTTTGCATATGAACACAAGGCTATATATTTAATTCAACTCATTGTAAGAATGTGTCTCGTTTCATTTTTATAGCATGAATTATGAAGGGAAAGGTTTATCTAACTGATAAGAGGTAGAAACATAAAGATATTAGATAATATATCCAATGTCTCTTAGCGGAGAGGATTTAAGCCCAAATATTCTGTTGAAGAAGTTTTTGTTCAACTCTACCTCCCTGTTCTCTCCATGAAAATATCCATACATTAAAGCAAGGTAGGCATGGAAATCAAGTCAACAAACCATTTTTGAACAAGAATTGCATTGAATACAAAGAATACAAAGAATTGAATACAAAGAATAATAAGAAAGAAATGATCCTTCATCTTGGGAATTGTGTAATCCACTAAAGGAGATAAGCAGGTAACTGGATGCTAGGGATTTGAGGAGGAAGAAACATAACTTGGCCTGGGTGGGCTCAGAAAAAAAGCTTATTGGAAGAGATTCCAAGTGTTAATTGTAGGCAACTGTTGGAGAAATAGTTGGAGAAAGGTAGTGCCAAAAGGAAAGATATCTAGGCAGAAACAATAGCATCAACAATGGCGTGGTGAGTATAGAGTGAAATCACAATCAGTTCTAGATGCCAAAGGACATCTGGATGTACAGAGTGGGGAAAGTTAAGGCTGGATAGGTTTGTGGGCGGGGAATGGAATTTTGAGTGTTATAAACTGATAGAAAGCCAGTGAAAAATATGAAGAACACAGATTTAGACCTTAGATACTTTTTTTCTGTAGCATTGCAGAAAAGATATTTGAAGATTTCTTCAAAGTTATTTCTTATTTCTTAGCACATAGCAAGTACACAAAAAATTTCTGAAGAATGAATTAATATACTCTGATAATTTGGAACTCTCCTATATAAAGACATCATTATTACCATGGCTATAATCAGCATCACCACCATTATCACATTATGGTGTTGATGAAAAGAGTCAAATTCTGTAAAATAGTTAAAGAGGTTTATTCTGAGCCAAATATTAGTGCCCATGATATAGCCCCAGGAGGTCCTGAGAACATAGGCACAAGCTGGTTGGATGACAGCTTGGTTTTATACATTTTCAGGAGACATAAGATATCAATCAATACATCAGTATATTCAAGGTATGCATTGGTTCAGTTTGGAAAGGCAGGACAACTTAAAGCGGGGGAAGGGCTGGGCTTCCAGGTCACAGGTGGATTCATGGATTCAAAGGTTTTCTGATTGGCAATTGGTTGAAAGAGTTAAGTTATTATCTACAGATCTGGAATCAACAGAAAGGAATGTTAAGATAACAAGGGCTGTGGAGACCAAGGTTCTTATTATGCAGATGAAGCCTTCGGGTAGCAGACTTCAGAAAGAATAGTCATAACTGTCTCTAATCAGGCATAAAAAGGTGCCAGACTCTTAGTTAACCTCTTCTAGACCAGGAAAAGACCTGGAAAGGGAAGGAGATTCTCTACAGAATGCAAATTTTCCCCACAAGAGATAGCTTTGCAGGGGCCATTTCAAAATATGTCTAAGAAATATATTCTGGGGTAAAATACTACAATTTCTTTCATGGACTGCTATTTGTCATGTGATACTATACTAAATTTGGTATCTTACTGCTACAAAGAGTCTGTTTTGTCACTCTTAAGATCTCTATTTTAATGTTAATGTTGGTTGATTGCACCCAAATTCCAAAGGGAGGAGACTGTAACAAGGCAAGTGTGAACCCTCCTTCCTATCATGGCCAGACTAGTTTGTCAGGTTTACCTTGCAATTCCCTTCGTCCACAAAAGGGATCTTTTCAGTCATTTGGGGGACCTAGATTTTGTTTTTAATTTACAGTGCAAGTTTACTTCTCATTAGATGCCAGAGTCAACACTTGGCCTCCAACTCCTGCAACATTTGTGGTATTTTCTCCCCATCGCAATATACCCAAGGGAAACCCATACTCCCAAGAAAAGAAAATGGTTTCATATAGCAAAGATTCTTGGTTTTTTGTTTTTGTTGTTGTTTGTTTGTTTTTTGTTTTTATCTTAAAGACAGTGCTTTCAGTATTTTCTAATTAAGCACATATAATATTTGCTTTGGGCTTTTATAGACTATCAATGTTAGGAAGTTTCTTTTATTCTTCGCTTGCTAATAGTTTCTCTCTTATTGAATCTTACCAAATGCTTTTTTTTTTTTTTGGTATCTGAAGATATAATCCTGTAATTTATCTTCCTTAATGTGCTGATTTTTAATTACACTAATTGATTTTTTAAATATTAAATCATATATTTCTGGGACAAATACAACATGGCTTTAATGTATGGTTTTTATACATTATAGGATTTGATTCGCTTTGCAATTCTGCATCTATTTTCAGGAGTAATCTGCTTATAATATTTCTTTCTTGTACTAATTTCTCTTCAGTTACTTTGATAAATGTATCTTAAAATGCTTGTAAATTTAGTGATATAAAGCTATTGATTAGCATCTTAACTTATTTTAATATCGCCTATATCTGTAGTTATATCCCCTTTTCCATACTAAATATTATTTTATTATAAGGATCAACTCTTCTTATTTGACAATTTTGCTAAAGTTGGCCTATTTTATTAGTTTTTTTAAAATGCTTTATTAAACCTCTCTAGTAAATATTTACTTTCTATAATCTTGATTTCTGCTATTGCAATTCTTTTCTCCAATCTTTTTTCTACTGTTCTTTTTTCTAACTTCTAAAGTTGGAAATTTATACTTTCTTCATTTCTTTTTTTTTTTTT
>NW_012109153.1:684352-686508 GCF_000951045.1 Mandrillus leucophaeus
CAAGGACCGGCCATTTTCACTTCTTTTGTGGTGGAATGTCATCAGTTAAGGCGGGGCAGGGCATTTGCACTTCTTTTGTGATTCTTCAGTTACTTCAGGCCATCTGGGCATATATGTGCAAGTCACAGGGGATGCGATGGCTTGGCTTGGGCTCAGAGGCCTGACACCTGTGACTTGAAATTTTTGTCATCATAAAATGATTCTCTTTGTCTGTTTTCTATTTGATCTGAAATTAATATTTCATACCAGGTTTCATGTAGTTAGACTTTATCTGGTATATCTTTTCCCCTACTTTGAATTGCATATTTGTCTACCTATAAATCTCCACTGCATCTCTTGTAAACACACTGAGCATATATAGTGCATACAACTGAATATTAACAGTCAGAAAATCTTTTTCCTTAACTGGAGAGTTTAATGCATTTACATTTATTTTTATGTTTTCTATGTGTTCTACACTTTCTGTGTTTCTTCTATCTCCCATTTGGCTTAATTTTTCTTTTGTAACAAAATAAGGTTATCATGATAGGTAAAAATATGTATGTTTTACAAATTAATAATAATAACTGGTACTCTACATTGAGTAATTTATACTAATATATATAATTCCATTTAATCTTTACAATAACCTTGGGATGTAGTTACTATGATATTCTGAAGTATGTTTCCCAACTTGGTTCCATTCTCCCCATCTCTTTCAGGTACCCCAATCAGTCATAAGTTTGGTCTTTTTACATAATCCCATAGTTCTCAGAGGTTTTGTTGTTCTTTTTCATCCTTCTTGTCTAATCTTGTCTGCCTGTCTTATTTCAGCAAGGTAGTCTTCAAGCTCTGAAATTCTTTCCTCCCCTTGGTTTATTCGACTATTCATACTTGTGGTTCCATTGTGAAGTGCTCCCGTTGTGTTTTTCACTTCCATCAGTTCATTCATGTTCCTCTCTAAACTGGTTATTTTGGTTAACAGCTCCTGTTTCGGGTGAACCAGCCCCCAGTATTTCAAAGTAGGTTCTTTCTATTTTCCTTAATAGTGTCAGCTGGTTGAGAAATAAAAAGTACAAAGAGAGAAATTTTACAGATGGGCCTCCAGGGTTGTCATCACATATTGGTAGGACCATGATGGCAACCCCAAGTCGCAAAACAAGCAAGCTTTTATTAGGGATTTTAAAAGGGGAGGGGGTGTACAAACAGGGAGTAGGTCACAAGGATCACATGCTTCAAAGGGCAATAAAGATCACAAGAAGGGCAAAATTAGAATTACTGATGAGGGTCTATGTCCCACTGGGCATGCATGTCTTGATAAACATCTTAACAGGAAACAGAGTTCAAGAGCAGACAACTGGTCTGACTAGAATTTACCAGGCTGGAATCTACCAATCCTAGTAAGTCTGAGGGCACTGCAGGAGACCAGGGTGTATTTCAGTCCTTATCTCAACCCCATAAGACAGAGACTTCGAGAGTGGCCATCTATAGCCCTACCCCCAGGAATGCATTCCTTCCCCAGGGTTACTCCTTGCTGGGAAAAGAAGTCAGCAATATTTCTCCTACTCGCACATCCGTCTATAGACTTTCTGTGAGAAGAAAAATATGGCTCTATTCTGCCTGAACCTGCAGGCAGTCAGACTTTATGGTTATCTTCCCTTGTTCCCTGAAAATTACTGTTATTCTGTTCTTTTTCAGAGTGCACTGATTTCATATTGTTCAAACACACGTTTTACAATCAGATTTCATATTGTTCAAACACACATATTCTGCAATCAATTTGTACAATAGTGATCCTGAGATGACTACATTCTCAGCTTACGAAGATAACAGGATTAAGAGATTAAAGACAGGCACAATAAATTATAAGAGTATTATTAGGGAAGCAATAAATGTCCATGAAATCTTCACAATTTATGTTCTTGTTCTTCTGCCTTGGCTCCAGCTAGTCCCTCTGTTCCGGGTCCCTGACTTCCTGCAACACTCCTGTAATGTTTCATCATGGTTCTTAGTTTCTTTGCATTGAGTTAGAACTTAGCTCCTTTAGATAAGCAAAGTTAATTATTACTCACCTTCTGAAGCCTCCTTCTGTCAATTCATCCATCTCAGCCTCCACCCAGTTTTTGCTAGAGAGGTGTTATGATCATTCGGAGAACAGGCACTCTTTTTTTTTTTTT
>NW_012109153.1:686558-728027 GCF_000951045.1 Mandrillus leucophaeus
TTTTTTTTTTTTTTTAGTTTTCGATGTTTTTTGTTGATTCTTTCTCATCTTCATGGGTTTATCTAGCTTTGATCTTTGAGGTTGCTGACCTTTGGATAGGGTTTTTGTGAGAATACTTTCGTTGATGCTGTTGTTTTTGCTTTCTGTTTATTTTTATTTTAACAGTCAGGCCCCTCTTCTGTAGGGCTGTGGTTTGCTGGGAGTTCCCTCCAGACCCTATTCAGCTGGGTGCCTCCTGCACCTGGAGATGTCACCAGTGGAGGCAGCAGAATATCAAAGATGGCTGCCTGCTCCTTCCTCTGCCAGCTCTGTCCCAGAGGGGCACCAACCTGATGCCAGCGGTAATGGTCCTGTGTAAGGTGTCTGCTGGCCCCTGTTGGTGGGTCTCACCCAGTCAGGAGGCATGGGATCAGAGACTTACTTAATGAATCACTCTGGCTGCCCCTTGGTGAGGGAGTACATTGCACTTGGGGGAATTCCTCTCATTGGGAGTGCCTGGATTCCTCAGAGACAGCAGGAGGAAAGACTAAGACTGCTGATCTATGGAGACTGTGGCCGTCCCTCCCCACTTAGGCTCCTTCTCAGGGAAATCAAGAGTTGTGTCTGTGAACCCCTGGCTGGAGTTGCTGAAATTCCTGCAGTGAGGCTCCACCCGTTGAGAAGGAATGGGTCAGGGTCTGGCCTAAAGAGGCAGTCTGGTCACCATCTGCCACAGCCCCAGTGCTGTGCTGTAGGGAATTCCTCCTGGGTCCAAGCTACTCAGTCTTCCCAGCGCCAGAAGGGGAAAAATGGCTGACTAGAGCTGTAGTGATGGCTGCTGCCCTTCCCCGTGGGAGCTCAGTCATCTCAGACAGCAGGCAGAGGCAATGAGGACTGATGCCCTTCCCTCCGGGAACTCACTAGTCTTAGGCAGTCTGCAGCTGAGTGGCTGCTGAGAAGCTGCACAGCTCTGTGCTTGGGACCCAAGGCTATGATGCCGTGGGCTCACGAGGCGGATCTCCTGATCCATGGGTTGCACAGATCCATGGGAAAAAACGTGGTTTCCCAGGTAGGGTGGCACAATCACTCACTGCCTCCCTTGGCGGGAAGTGGGAGCTCCCCCTACCCGTGTGGCTCCCGAGTAGGCTGCTTTTCCTTACTCTCCATAGGTTGTGCTAACCATCTAGTCAGTCCCAGTGAGAGACCCGAATACTTCAGTTGTCGGTGCAGGATTCACTTGCCATTTTCATTTTTCTCAGTGGGAGCATCCTACTGCAGCTGTTTCTAGTCAGCCATCTTGGCCCCTCCCCTAAGGATTTTGTTTGTTTGTTTGTTTGTTTAGTAGAAACCCTAATGATTTATTTTCTTCCTCAATAGATTAGCTTGTGCTCCTTGAGGACCTTTGCCATAGTGGTAGTCATAAGAGCAGAAAAAATTAGAATATAAAAGAGTAGGAAGAAAGCATTATAAACTTAAAATGTAAGCTTTGCTTGAGAGAGAAAAGTCAATGGAAACTCCAAGGATTTGAGCCTGTGAGTCTGGGTGAATAAAGTGTTAGTCACAGAAAGAGAAGGAAGAGCAGGGAATTACGACTAAAAATGTTACCCTTTTTTGGAATGTATGGTGTTATAGTTTCTGGTGTGATATCAATATGAAAGGTGGCAAACAATTGGAAATTAACACTTGGAATTCAGGTGTTGGTTGCTGGTTTGATTGTTTAGATACACCAAACAATCAAACTAAACTAAAATAGTATGCAAAATAAAGAGACTGGTGGCAGGTGCCTATAATCCCAGCTACTCGGGAGACTGAGCCAGGAGAATCGCTTAAACCTGGAAGGCAGAGGTGCAGTGAGCTGAGATCGCGCCATTGCACTCCAGCCTGGGGAAGGAAAGAGAAACTCCCTCTCAAAAATAAATAATAAAAATAAAGAGAGACACTCAACTGTTAAAAGATATGTGGTAATTAAAGTGAAATTAATTAATAGTTATTTTCAGTTTACCAAAGAAAACAAATTAGATAAGACCCTTTGGGATCATTGAGTGTGTAATGAAGAGGGTGAAGACTTCAAATGGGTCATTGTCATCAATGAGAGACACACTAAGTTAGTTGAAAACACTCACTTAAGTTGGAGCCTAGTCCCACAATGTTGAGCCTCATTCTTATTCCTCTTTGTGGTGGATCAGAGTGAGCTATCATTTGAGAGTGGGTAGTTTTGCCTCATATTTTCATTAACAATTATACATTAACCAAAATTCAGTAAGGGAACAAAGAGTTTACCATCTTTGGCAAACCCGTTTTATTTTTTATTTATTTATTTTTTATTTTTTTGAGATAGAGTTTCTCTTTTGTTGCCCAGGCTGGAGTGCAATGGCGCAATCTTGGCTCACTGCAACCTCTGCCTCTGGGGTTCAGGTGATTCTCCTGCCTCAGCCTCCCGAGTAGTTGGGATTACAGGCATGCACCACCACGCCGGCTAATTTTTGTATTTTCAATACAGACGGGGTTTCTCCATGTTGGTCAGGCTGGTCTCTAACTCCCGACCTCAGGTGACTCGCCTGCCTCGGTCTCCCAAAGTGCTGGAATTACAGGCGTGAGCCACCACGCCCAGCCCCAAATCACATTTTTTGAAGGTGGAATAGTAAATGGCACGATACTCACAGATAAACAATATGAACAAAGTACAAAATGTGCCAGCCGGGTGCAGTGGCTCACGCCTGTAATCCCAGCACTTTGGAAGGCCCAGGCGCCTGAATCACAAGACCATCCTGGCTAACACGGTGAAAACCCGTCTCTACTAAAAATACAAAAAATTAGCTGGGCATGGTGGCGGGTGCCTGTAGTCCCAGCTACTCCAGAGGCTGAGGCAGGAGAATGGCGTGAACCCGGGAGGCGGAGCTTGCAGTGAGCTGAGATCAGGCACTGCACTCCAGCCTGGGCGACAAAGCGAGACTCCATCTCAAAAAATAAAAATGTGCCCAGGATCCTCTGTCTTCTGACAGTTTATTGTCTACCCTACCAACCCCCTGTTTCATTTGTGTCTTCCTAGTCATTCTAGCCTGTTCTAATTTTGTCTTCATTTTTGTAATGAAAACTTTTGCAGGTCTTCAAGATTATATCGGGAATCTTCTTCTAGTTTGCTTTAAGTTATCCCTGTTCCTTAATTCCAAATTATTATTGGCTTTCTCTGAAGCATGACAGTGGTTACTGGTAAGGTCAGAAATTACACAAAATATTAAATGCCCACTTTTCCTTTTAGACAAACATGAAGAACCATCACCACTGTCACAAACGTTTTAACACTGCTGCATTGATGAAGTGCTACTCCTTACCTCTGAGCTCCCATGCTACTTAATAGCAAGTCTGATTGCAACACCTCACATTATGAAGGTCTAAACAAGATTTGTGTCAGGCCTCTGAGCCTATGGTGCTGCGACTTGGATCGGGGGTCCTCCCTTGGGAGATCAATCCCCTGTCCTCCTGCTGTTTGCTCGGTGAGAAAGATCCACCTACGACCTTGGGTCCTCAGACCGAGCAGCCCAAGGGACATCTCACTAATTTTAAATCTGGTAAGTGGCCTCTTTTTACTCTCTTCTCCAATCTCTCTCACTATCCCTCTTTCTCCTTTCAATCTCATTGCCACACTTCAATCTCATTTCCACACTTCAATCTCTCCCTTCTCTTAATTTCAGTTCCTTTCCTTTTCCGGTAGAGACAAAGGAGACGCGTTTTATCCGTAGACCCAAAACTCTGGCGCCGGTCACAGACTCGGGAAGACAGTCTTCCCTTGGTGTTTAATCACGCGGGGATGCGTGCTGTGGGATGGGATATTGACCTATCCCCTCCTCACAAGGCTGAGCTACGTCCCAATTTTTCCTCAGCCTCTGCTCCCCCACCCTATAATCCTTTTATCACCTCCCCTCCTCACACCTGTTCCGGCTTACAGTTTTGTTTGGGGACTAGCCCTCCCCTACCTGCCCAGCAATTTCCTCTTAAAAAAGTGACTGGAGCTAAAGACATAGTCAAAGTTAACGCTCTTTTTCTTTATCCGACCTCTCCCAAGTCAGTTAGCGTTTAGGCTCTTTTTCAGCAAATATGAAAAACCCAGCCCAGTTCATGGCTCGTTTGGCAGCAACCCTGAGACGCTTTACAGCCCTAGACCCTAAAAGGTCAAAAGGCCATCTTATTCTCAATATACATTTTATTACCCAATCTGCTCCTGACATTAAATAAAACTCCAAAAATTAGATTCCGGCCCTCAAACCCCACAACAGAACTTAATTAACCTCACCTTCCAGGTGTATAATAATAGAGTAAAGGCAGCCAAGTAGCAATGTATTTCTGAGTTGCAATTCCTTGCCTCCACTGTGAGACAAACCCCAGCCACGTCTCCAGTGCACAAGAACTTCCAAATGCCTGAACGGCAGCAGCCAGCTGTTCCTCCAGGACCACCTCCCCCAGGAACTCACTTCAAGTGCCGGAAATCTGGCCACTAGGCCAAGGAATACCCGCAGCCCTGGATTCCTCCTAAGCCATGTCCCATCTGTGCAGGATCCCATGAAAAATCGGACTGTTCCATTTGCCCAGCAGCCATTCCCAGAGCCCCTGAAACTCTGGCCTAAGGCTCTCTGACTGACTCCTTCCCAGATCTTCTCAGCTTAGTGGCTGAAGACTGACACTGCCCCATCACCTCGGAAACCTCCTGGACCATCACAGACGCTTTAGGTAACTCTCACAGTGGAGGGTAAGTTCGTCCCCTTCTTAATCGATATGGAGGCTACCCACTCCACATTACCTTCTTTTCAAGGGCCTGTTTCCCTTGCCGCCATAACTGTTGTGGATATTGACGGCCAGGCTTCTAAACCTCTTAAAACTCCCCAACTCTGGTGCCAACTTAGACAATATTCTTTTAAGTACTCCTTCTTAGTTATCCCCACCTGCCCAGTTCCCTTATTAGGCCGAGACATTTTAACTAAATTATCTGCTTCCCTGACTATTTCTAGGCTGTAGCCACACCTCATTGCCGCCTTTCCCCCCAGTTCAAAGCCTCCTTTGCATCCTCCCCTTGTATCTCCCCACCTTAACCCACAAGTATAGGATACCTCTACTCCCTCCTTAGTGACTGATCATGCATACCTTACCATCCTATTAAAACCTAATCACCCTTACCCCACTCATTGCAGATCCTGAACTAACCTATAAGCCTTGTCTGGCTTTAGAGCAGGTAAAATGGGGGAATTGTAAGGGGAGTTTACAGACTTTAAAAGGCCATGCTGTACAGGGTAGTTCAGGATCTGTGTCTTATCAACCGAATTGTTTTTGCCTAACCACCTCATGGTGCCAAGCCCATATACTCTCCTATCCTCAATACCTCCCTCCACAACCCATTATTCTGTTCTGGATCTCAAATGTCTTTCTTTACTATTCCTTTGCACCCTTCATCCCAGCCTCTCTTCACTTTCACTTGGACTGACCCTGACACCCATCAGGCTCAGCAAATTACCTGGGCTGTACTGCCACAAGGCTTCGCAGACAGCTGCCATTACTTCAGTCAAGCCTAAATTTCTTCCTCATCTGTTATCTATCTTGGCATAATTCTCATAAAAACACACGTGCTCTCCCTGCTAATCGTGTCCAGCTAATCTCCCAAACCCCAATCCCTTCTACAAAACAACAACTCCTTTCTTTCCTAGGCATGGTTAATGGGGTCAGAATTCTTACACAAGAGCCAGGACCGCATCCTGTAGCCTTTTTATCCAAACAACTTGAACTTACTGTTTTAGCCTACTGACCCTCATGTCTGCATGTGGCGGCCGCCGCTGCCCTAATACTTTTAGAGGCCCTCTAAATCACAAACTACACTCAACTCACTCTACAGTTCTGATAACTTCCAAAATCTATTTTCTTCCTCCCACCTGACGCATATACTTTCTGCTCCCCGGCTCCTTCAGCTATACTCACTCTTTGTTAAGTCTCCCACAATTACCATTGTTCCTGGCCCAGACTTCAATCCGGCCTCCCACATTATTCCTGATACCACACCTGATCCTCATGACTGTATCTCTGTGATCCACCTGACATTCACTCCATTTCCTAATGTTATTTCCTGTTCCTCACCCTGAACACACTTGGTATATTGATGGCAGTTCCACCAGGCCTAATCGCCACTCACCAGCAAAGGCAGGCTATGCTATAGTATCTTTCACACCTATCATTGAGGCTACCACTCTGCTACCCTCCACTACCTCACAGCAAGCCGAACTAGTGGCTTTAACTCAGGCCCTCACTCTTGCAAAAGGACTATGCGTCAATATTTATACTGACTCTAAATATGCCTTCCATATTCTGTACCACCATGCTGTTTTATGGTATGAAAGAGATTTCCTCACTATGCAAGGGTCCTCCATCGTTAATGCCTCCTTAATAAAAACTCTGCTCAAGGCCGCTTTACTTCCAAAGGAAGCTGGAGTCATTCACTGGAAGGGCCATCAAAAGGCATCAGATCCCATTGCTGTAGGCAACGCTTATGCTGATAAGGTGGCTAGACAAGCAGCTAGCTTCCAGCTTCTGTCCCTTATGGCCAGTTTTTCTCCTTCACATTGGTCACTCCCACCTACTCCCCTGCTGAAACTTCCACCTATCAGTCTCTTATGGCACAAGGCAAATGGTTCTTAGACCAAGGAAAATATCTCCTTCCAGTCTCACAGGCCCACTCTATTCTGTCGTCATTTCATAACCTCTTCCATGTAGGTTACAGCCGCTAACCCGTCTCTCAGAACCTCTCATTTCCTTTCCATCATGGAAATCTATACTCAAGGAAATCACTTCTCAGTGTTCCATCTGCTAGTCTACTACTCCTCAGGGATTGTTTGGGCCCCCTCCCTTTCCTACACATCAAGCTTGAAGATTTGCCCCTGCCCAGGACTGGCAAATTGACTTTACTCACATGCCCCGAGTCAGAAAACTAAAATACCTCTTAGTCTAGGTAGACACTTTCACTCAATGGGTAGAGGCCTTTCCCACAGGGTCTGAGAAGGCCACCGTGGTCATTTCTTCCCTTCTGTCAGACATAGTTCCTCAATTTAGCCTTCCCACCTCTATACAGTCTGATAACGGACCAGCCTTTACTAGTCAAATCACCCAAGCAGTTTCTCAGGCTCTTAGTATTCAGTGAAACCTTCATACCCCTTACAGTCCTCTATCTTCAAGAAAGGTAGAATGGACTAATGGTCTTTTAAAAACACACCTCACCAAGCTCAGTCACCAACTTAAAAAGGACTGGACAACACTTTCACTACTTGCCTTATCAGAATTCAGGCCTGTCCTCAGAATGCTACAAGGTACAGCCCATTTCAGCTCCTGTATAGACACTCCTTTTTATTAGGCTCCAGTCTCGTTCCAGACACCAGACCAAGTTACACTGCGCCCCAAAAAACTTGTCATCCCTACTATCTTATGTCTAGTCATACTCCTATTCACCATTCTCAATTACTCATAAATGCCCTGTTCTTGTTTATACGGCCGGTTTACACTGTTTCTCCAAGCCATCACAGCTGGTATCTCCTGGTGCTATCCCAAACCACTATTCTTAACTCCTCCTTAAAGTAAATAAATAATCTTTGCTTGCAGAGCTACGCTGAGCCTCCTTAGACACTCTAAATAGATGTCCTAGGTCCTCCCCATTCTTAGTCCTTTAATACTTGTTTTTCTCCTTCTCTTGTTCCATTTAGCTTTTCAGTTCATACAAAACCGTATTCAGGCCATCACCAATAATTATATACAACAAATGTTTCTTCTAACAACCCCACAATATCGCCCCTTACCACAAAATCTTCCTTCAGCTTAATCTTTCCCACTCTAAGTTCCCACACTGCCCCTAACCCCGCTTGAAGCAGCCCTGAGAAACATCGCCCATTATCTCTCCATACCACCCCACCCTGCCAAATTTTTGCCGCCCCAACACTTCAACACTATTTTGTTTTATTTTTCTTATTAATATAAGAAGACAGGAATGTCAGGCCTCTGAGCCCAAGCTAAGCCATCATATCCCCTGTGACCTGCACGTATATATCTAGATGGTCTGAAGTAACTGAAGAATCACAAAAGAAGTGAATTTAAATGGCCTGTTCCTGCCTTAACTGATGACATTCCACCACAAAAGAAGTGAAAATGGCCAGTCCTTGCCTTAACTAATGACATTACCTTGTGAAATTCCTTCTCCTGGCTCATCCTGGCTCAAAAAACTCTCCAACTGAGCACCTGGTGACCCCCACCCCTGCCCGCCAGAGGACAGCCCCCTTTGACTGTAATTTTCCTTTACCTACCCAAATCCACCCCTATCTCCCTTCACTGACTCTCTTTTCGGACTCAGCCCGCCTGAACCCAGGTGATTAAAAAGCTTTATTGCTCACACAAAGCCTGTTCTCTTCACACAGGTCTCTTCACACAGACTCGAGTGACAATTTGACTCTACTCTGCCTTTCTGAAATTTAAGAGAGGGACCTTAACTCTTTTAGTATGAAACTATAGTCACTTTCAGAAAGGGAAAATTTAAGTAGTCCTTACAGGGACTTCGAAAATGTCTGTAGAATTATTCAGAGATGAGCACGAAGGGTAGAGAAAATCAAATGTAAATGATGTTTCCCTTTTAATTTTCATGTGGGTTGTATTCTAAAGCAAACAATTGTACATTGGATGACTTTTGTGGATGATGAGCTGTTTCCTTCTGTCTTTCACAAGCCTCTGTGACAGTAAGGGGTATATAAAGCTCTGAGTGAAGATCTGAAGCTGTTATTAAAATGGAAATATTTAAAGCAGTCAGGAGTCTGTGAGAGTCTGTTCTGGCGACACATTAATGCATTTGAAAGGATATTAAAGCTTAACACAGAGGGGAAATAGTTCTAATGGCAAAATGTAAAGCTGCTTAACAGAATTACACCTAGAACTCTGTGTATTAGGTCTAAAATACCTCTACTCTTATATTACTCAGGGTAAAGCTATATGTTGGTTTGAGTGCTTTTGCAGTTTTATAGTTTTCTTATTTCAAGTTTTAGTGTTTTTAAGTGCAAAAATTATGTTCTGGTTTATCCTTTTGTAGAGTCAGTTGGTAGTGCTTCTCACCTTGTGTGTGAGACTTAAAGATGTGCCATGTTTCACCCATATTTTTATCAGTGTGTAAAGGTTATTTTTTTACAGCAAAAGATATGACCTTATCTTACACAGATTATTGAGAAGGGCCCATCATGCCACATGGTAGAGTACATGTCATGTCCTGAAGTAGGAGAGAAGAGGCTTGGTGAAAAACTAAGTCAGCACCAAGAAAGACTGCAAGTTTATGTTTGCATGAATGATTGTGACCCTATTCATATGCAAAAAAGTGGGATCCATTCATTAAATAGTTTTTCTTAAGCAAGAACACAAAATAAGAGGGCCCATAACTCACTGTCATTCTGTAGTCCTGACTTTTCTAAATACCCCTGAGTAATGGAGGGTACTTTTGATTCTTTTCATCCTTCATCGTACAACCCAAACTTGAATATCCCAGAGCATACCATAAAGAAAAAATGCTAGAGAAACACCGAAAATACATCTATAATTTTGCTTTAAGATGCATAATGGTAAAACAGTGTATAAAATAAGGTGTCTGCCCTTGAGATTACAATTCACCTGCAGACATGAAATACTGTTACAGTGTAAGAACACTGGTGATTAGGTGAAAAAATCTAGAAACTAGTACTTCCGCCTTCTACAACACTATGTTGTAGAAATATTTTACCTGAGAAATAAGTAAGCTTTAGATTCAAATTACAGATACTCTATTGCTTAAAAATACATATCATGATCTAATAAGATTATTGCATAAAACTATAGTGTACTTTGGAAAATACTGATCACGAGGCACAGATGCACAGGCTTTGCTGAACAAAAAATAAGTTAGGGAAAGAATGGTCTGTATTTACATTTTTTAATATATACCATGTAATACTTCCCAAATTGGGGTTAAAATATTTGTACTATCCACAGACAACTTTAATAGCTTATTTATTCATTACTTAAGTCTTAAAGGAAGGCATTTGATTTTCATGGTCAAATCACGAAATAATTTTTAATATGTTTCATTTTGAACATGGGGTGAAAATAATTAAGAATTATAAGTATACTTGTAGTTATAAGAATTATACTTATAATGTTGATTTGAATTCGTTTTCTTTTAGCACTTTTATCCATGTTGATCCTAGTTATGCCCTTTCAATTAAATAATGTCTCTGATGACTTCATTTTATAAAGTTACTATGTCATAACAATTAAATCCTTGTGCTTTATAATCCCAGTAGAACTGATATAAAACATGGTTTTCCCATTTGAATTTGCACAAATTAATTTATATAGTTACTACTATTTTATACTTAACAAAATTATGGTCATAAATTAATAAATAAATGCCTACATCAAAAAGTTAGAAGGATCCCAAATTGACATCCTAACATCACAACTAAGAGAATTAAAGGAACAAACAAACCCCTGAACTAGCAGAAGACAAGAAATAAACATGATCAGAGCTGAACTGAAAGAGATAGAGACACCAAAATCCCTTCCAAAAAAATCAACAATCCAGGAACTGCATTTTTTGAAAAAAAAAATCAGAAAAATAGACCATGGGCCGGGCATGGTGGGCCTTGCTTATAATCCCTGCACTTTGGGAGGCCAAGGCAGGCGGATCACTTGAGGTCAGGGGTTCGAGACCAACATGGTGAAATGCTGTCTCTACTAAAAATACAAAAATTAGCTGGGCATGTTGACATGTCCCTGTAGTCCCAGCTAGTTACTAGGGAGGCTGAGGCAGGAGGATCACTTGAACCTAGATGAAGGTTGCAGTGAGCCGAGATCATGTCACTGCCCTCCAGACTGGACAACAGAGTGAGACTCCATTTCAACAGCAAAAAAAAGACTGCTAACTAGACTAATAAAGAAGAAAAGAGAGAATAATCAAATAGACACACAAAAAAGATAAAAGGGATATCACCACTGACCCCACAGAAATACAAACAACCATCAGATAATACTAGAAAGAGCTCTATGAAAATAAACTAGAAAATCTAGACAACATGGATAAATTTCTGGACACATACACCCTCCCAAGACTGAACCAGGAAGAAGTTGAATCCCTGAATAGATCAATAACAAGTTCTGAAATTGAGGCAGTAATAAATAGCTTACCAACCAAAAAATGCCCAGGACTAGATGGATTTACATCTGAATTCTACCAGAGGTAAAAGAGGAGCTGGTACCATTTCTGAAACTATTTCAAACAATTCAAAAGGATGGACTCCTCCCTCACTCATGAGGCCAGCATCATCCTGATACCAAAACCTGGCAGAGATACAACAAAAAAAGAAAACTTTAGGCCAATAACCCTGATGAACATCAATGCAAAAATCCTCAATAAGATACTGGCAAACCAAATCCAGCAGCACGTCAAAAGGCTTATCCACCACAATCAAGTGCACTTCATCCCCACGATGCAAGGCTCATTCAACATATGCAAATCATAAATGTAATTCATCACATAACAGAACTAAAGACAAAAACCACATGATTATCTCAATAGACAGAGAAAAGGCCTTTGATAAAGTTCAACATCCTTTCATGTCAAAAACTTCCAATAAACAAGTTATTGATGGAACATACCTCAAAATAGTAACAGCCATTTATGACAAACCTACAGCCAGTATCATACTGAATGGACAAAAGCTGGAGGCATCCCCCTGAAAACGGGCATAAGACAAAGATGTCCTCTCTCACCACTCCTGTTAAACATAGTATTGGAAGTTCTGGCCAGGGAAATCCAGGCCAGAGAAAGAAATAAAGAGTACTCAAATAGGACAAGAAAAAGTCAAACTGTCACTCTTTGAAGATGACATGGTCCTATATCTAGAAAACCCCATCATCTCAGCCCAAAAGCTTCTTAAGCTGATAAGCAACTTCAGCAAAATCTCAGGATACAAAATCAATGTGCAAAAAATCACAAGCATTCCAATACACCAATAACAGACAAACAGAGAGCCAAATCACGAGTGAACTTCCATTCACAATTGCTACAAAGAGAATAAAATACCTAGGAATACAGCTAACAAGGGAAATAAAGGATTTTTTCAAAGAGAACTACAAATCACTGCTCAAGGAAATCAGACAGGACACAAACGGAAAGACATTCCATACTCATGGATAGAAAGAATAAATATCGTGAAAATGACCATACTGCTCAAAGTAATTTATAAATTCAGTGTGATTCCCATTAAAATACCACTGATATTCTTCACCTAGAATTAGAAAAAAACTACTTTAAAGTTCATATGGAACCAAAAAAGAACCCACATAGCCAAGACAATTCTAAGCAGAAAGAAAAAAGCTGGAGGCGTCACACTACCCAACTTCAAACTATATTACAAGGCTACAGTAACCAAAACAGCGTAGTACTGGTACAAAAACAGACGCATAGACCAATGGAACAGAATAGAGATCTCAGAAATAAGACCATGCACCTACAACCCTCTGATCTTTGACAAAACTGACAAAAACAAGCAACAGGGAAAGGATTTCCTATTTAATAAATGGTGCTTGGAGAACTGGTTAGCCTATGCAAAAAATTGAAACTAGACCCCTTCCTTACACCTTATACAAAAATTAACAAGATGGATTAAAGACTTAAATGTAAAACACAAAACTATAAAAACCCTTGAAGAAAACCTAGGCAATACCATTGAAGATATAGGCATGGGCAAAGATTTCATAATGAAAATGCCAAAAGCGACTGCAACAAAAGCCAAAATTGACAAATGAGATCTAATTAAACTAAAGAGCTTCTGCACAGCAAAAAAAATGCATCAGAATGAACAACCTACAGAACCTACAGCCTCCATCTGACAAAGGTTTAATATCCAGCATCAAAAAGGAACTAAATTTATAAGAAGAAAACAAACAACTCCATTAAAAAGTCGGCAAAGGACATGAAGAGACACTTCTCAAAAGAAAACATTTATGCAACCAAAAAAATGTGAAAAAAAGCTCAATATTGCTGATCATTAGAGAAATGCAAATCAAAACCACAGTGAGATACCATCTCACGCCAGTCAGAATGGCAGTTATTAAAAAGTCAATAAACAACAGATGCTGGCGAGGCTGTGGGGAAATAGGAACACTTTTATACTTTTGGTGGAAATGTAAATTAGTTCAACCATTGGTGAAGACAGTGTGGTTATTCCTCAAAGACCTACAGGTAGAAATAAAATTAATCACTATTTGACCCAGCAATCCCATTACTGGGTGTATACCCAAAGGAATATAAATCATTCTTTTATAAAGATACATGCACACATATGTTCATTACAGCACTACTCACAATACCAGAGACATGGAATCAACCCAAATGCCCATCAATGATAGAGTGGAAAAAGAAAATGTGGTACATATATACCATGGAATACTATACAGCCATAAAAACGGAAGGAGATCATGTCCTTTGAAGGGACAGGGATGGAGCTGGAAGCCATTATCCTCAGCAAACTAACACAGGAACAGAAAACCAAACACCCCATGTTCTCACTTATAAGTGAGAACTGAACAATGAGAACACATGGACACAGGGCTGGGGAACAATATACATGAGGGCTTGTTGGGGCAGGGTGGGGAGCAGGAGAGCATGAGTAAAAATAGCTAATGCATGCTGAGCTTAATACCTAGGTGAAGGGTTGATAGGTACAGCCAACCGCCATGGCACACATTTACCTATGTAACAAACCTGCACATCCTGCACATGTATCCTGGATCTTAAAATTAAATTGAATTAAATTTTTAAAAAATACATAAAAGAAATGTGAAGGAAAAAAAGCATCCTTTTTTCTACTTTTACATATGTTTAATAATGTATATAGTGTATTAATTCATTAATATGGGAGATTTTATATATATATATATAAAAAATAATATATATAGGGAATTTTTTTTCCAGCTAAGGCTGTCCAATCCAGAATGGTAGAAGACCTCTCTGCTTTTCAACTGGCTTTTTGCAATAGACTCGGACTGGTCTTTCAGTCCAACTCTCAGCTCTGATTGAACCTGGCAAGAAAATATTCATTGGACATCTGGTACTCTTTGGCCCCAGTCCTTTGCTCTTGCCATTTCCCTGCCTAAAATATCCTTCCCTTTCCTCTCACACATTTCCATTTTATACCATCCTTCAAGACTCAGTTCAGATGACTGCTTCTTGATCTTCTGCCTGAAGTGACCTTTCTCGCTTCTAAATATCCATGGGAGGGATGTTCACACTTCTGCTATGGCAAGCTTCACAGTCAATAGTGATTGGTTCTTATGTATTTGCCCAAGTAGTTAATCATAAGCTCCTTAGGGAGAAAGTCCATTTTTATATACTTTCATACCCTTGACACAGCCAGAAAGTGCACATAGTAGGTACTCAATAATCATCTATTTAATTAAGTAATTAAAATTATGAATAGCAATCTCCTTAACTTCCTCCAAGTTACACTGCAATTTGTGTTTTCTTAAGACTACTTCTATTTTTAACTACAGTATATACTTAGTAAAGGATTTTACAACTCTCTAAATTAGTCCATGGTGATTACCCCTACTGTGCAATTTACCACTATTTTATTAAAGCAAGATTAAAGATAATACTTCATTGGAAGAAGTAACAGCAGCATTAACCTCTATTTACCTTGACATAATAAAGCTTTAATAAAACATGGGCAAATTGCATTGAAGGGGATAATTATTCTAACATAAAATTTAAAGGGAATTTAATTTCTTATTCTTGCATGTTTAGTGCTTTAAGATTAGTGTCATTAATGTCCCTTTTCTCATTTATAGAGGATACATAAAAACATTCAACCCTCTCCAATTTGTTTTCTTATTGAATAATTCTGAATTTATATTCAAGTTCATAAACATAAGAACATAATTTTAAATGTACAGTTTTTCAGAAGTAAATATCCTTATAGAATGTCAGGGCAGGGAGAGTTCTGTGGGAGAGATTTTACCCCAAGCCAAAAAAAAAAAAAAGCATCCTTGTCTAAATTTTTGAGTGTTGAATCAAGAAGATTCTTGTTTGTTTTATATCCTCTGGCTTTATTACATCAGACAAGCTTCAAAGGGGCAGAGCACATAGGACTGAAAAATAACACAGCTGCATTTTGCAATGGAGTGTTCTACCTCTGCCTGCATTTTGTTGTTCATGTAATACTTTTCAATAAACAAAGATGTCAATCAACTCTCTTTGCAGCACATCACATTTCAGATTTAAACCACTTCAGACACATCACTGCCCCAAGCTCACGCATTTAACAGATAAAAATTCAGCTTTCTGTCAAGGCAGAATGCGGTATTGATTGTAGGTGGTATTTAGGCAAGAGTGTGGCAGAATAATATTGCCTCCACAGTCACATATAGTCCACTATAGAAGCATAACATAAAGTGCATTAGGCTGCTTACAAATTTTTTTTTTCTAATGGCTCAGCATTGATTAATACCCATTTCCAAACACAGTCCTAGGAAAGACTTCTACATATAGCAAATTGTGAGGGTGGCAGAGGGGGGTTAGGAACACATGATAGCAATCATGAAAACTTTGATCACTTGATTTGATTCTAGTGCTTTGTAAATTAGCATAATTATTCAAACATGCTTCATTAAAAATCATGACTGTACAAGTCCTTCAGTTTAATGATCCAAGTATATATCACGTGAGCTAAGCTTTAAATAAGAATACCAACTCAGTGCTAGGATGCTGTGAGAGATTTGTTCTTAAAATCAAGAGAAAGTGTAAAAACACAAACTCCAAAACCCAAATCAGGAAAAAAGAAATCTAACAGGCACACCAGCAGTGCATGTGGTGGGTAATATTTTTCTATTTATCTTTACATCTATCTGAATGTCTCTTGGCGCCACGAAAGGTTAGATACCACGTCACTTCTAAGCTACTAGAAGATTGGCATACAATCCCTGTAAATCTCGAACTAATTACATTTGAATTTTAGGTGTCACAGCTAGTTTTGACCTTTGAAGGTTGGCAGAAGAAAAGTTTGACAGTTCTTAAAGTGTTCCCAGGTACTAAAAGAGGTTGTTTCAAATTAATGGAAGAAAGGGAGAATAGCTAAATTAATGATGCCAAAGATATTAATAAGGCTACTGTTATTGGCATACATTTAATTATGTATCAGATCTCATTTAATAATGATGTCAAATTCACCTAAACTGCAAGTTACATAAGGAAAATAAAGACAGCATACAAGACACTCCATTATTTTGGTTGTTCTATTAATATTAAGTACTAACTTAGAGACATGTGAATCAAATTCATGAGGTTTAAATAGAGAGTATGGGGGGATTTGTTTTAAGTTAAATTAATCTGCTCCTAAATCACTCAAATTTTGAAGCACAATGGATAATGACTAAGGCTTCCTGATTTTATGTAGTACTTGTGGTACATGGAGTTGGTTTAAGAATAGATTGTCACTTTCCCCATCACTACTTTTTTGCTTTTGACAATTTATGTAGCATCATCAGACAGACATTTCAAAAAGTCTGTAACAATTCTAAAGTAGATTAAATTTTAGAGTGTAATGTATTTTCAAAATACTAGATATTTTATTCGAATCTATAGCTTTATTGCTAAATATATTAAGTGCTACAGAATTAAAATGCAAACTCACTGGTGGCCTTTTAACACCACAAAAATAGTCATTAATCTCAGAAATGTTAAATTGATCATTTGCCCTCATTGTAATGAAATAGCATCAACATCAGGTCCCTAGTCACCTTTCAAGTTCACTAAGAGTCTGGTGGATCTTGACCAGGTGCCTACATCAAATATTGTGTCCATGTCTGGGAGTAATGTGAGGGAGAAAATAGTGACAGATGACTCTCATTAGTCACAAAAATATAACAAATGTAAAAGTTACCAAAATCACTTGTACATCAAGTGATGTGATGAACAAGGAAAAAATCTCAACACATAGTTCTAGGCAACTACAGTAATTCTTATGTCAGGTAACAAAATGTGGTCCACAATGTGTACCCACACCTTTTTCTATCAATAGATGGATTATGAATGTTAATAACTGACCATGAAACCATGAATCTCAGAGAATCCTCCTGAAGGGCTGCAGCCATTTCTCTGAAGTGTTTTAATCTTTAAGGATTAATTTACCTCATCCGTGTTATTAATATTATAACAGCAAACCTCTAAGAAACAAATACAAACTTCTACAGAACAAGTCTGGGAATAGAAATTAGAGAATTATGTTTAAAACTAGTAGTAGTTAAATAATAATAAATAGGAAAAATTTAAGACTTTAAATTATTTGAGGACAGAGATCATTTTTTGTCTACCTTTATTATCACAACAATTGGCTGTATATTTAACTCTTGATAAATAATTGAATGATACTCATTTCATCCATGTCAATTGTTCTGTTTTTCTGTGAATAAAATTTAAACACGACGAATTCAGGTCATAAGAAGTAGTTTAGCAAAGTTTGAGTGCAGGCTATAGGAGGAGTATGGGAGAGTGCTGAAAATAATAATGTCTGCAGATAAATTATTCTCTCTGGCTTTTTATGCCATGTCAAATAATTCAGACTTTTTCCTATAAATAGTGCAAACTTTTGAAGGGTTTTAAATTGGAAGGTGACGTGATCAATACTATGCTTTAGAAATAACACCCTGTAGTGAGTATATAGAAGATGAATTTAAGCAGGGTAAGATTGATCAATTAGGAAGTTGTTACATTATTTAAGGAAAAAAAAAAAGGTTATGCGCAATAAGGCATTAACAGCAAGAATGATTTAATAAGCAGGGAAGGTGAAGTTGGTCTGGCAGAGTCAGAATAACAATAACATAAATAATAAATGATATGTATTGAGCATTTACTAGGAGCCAAACACTATTCAAAACACCTGGCCTGGGCGCAGTGGCTCACACCTGTAATCCCAGCACTTTGGGAGGCCAAGGCGGGTGGATCACGAGGTCAGGAGATCGAGACCATCCTGGGTAACACGGTGAAACCCCATCTCTACTAAAAATACAAAAAATTAGCCGGGCATGGTGGTGGGTGCCTGTTGTCCCAGCTACTCGGGAGGCTGAGGCAGGAGAAAGGCGTGAACCTGGGAGGCGGAGCTTGCAGTGAGCCGAGATCGCACCCCTGCACTCCCGTCTGGGTGACAGAGCGAGACTCCGTCTCAAAAAAATTAAAAAATAAATAAATAAATAAAATTAATTAATTAATTAAATAGAAAACCACCTGGCCTGTAGTAACTCATTTAAACTTCACAACAGTTCTATGGGAGAGGGATTATTATTATATCCCTATAAAGATGAGGAAATTCTACAGATTAGGTATCTTGCCAAAGGTCACACAGTTGGTAAGTGGCCGTGGTGGGATTCTGACACAGGATACTTGCCTCCAAGGCCTGCCTCCAAACTACTGCTTTATGACTTGTAGATTTCTCAGCTTATGTGGCATGGCAGATAATCATGCTATTCCCACACACAATGGGAATATGTGAAATACATTTACAGCATGGTTTCCCAACCTTGGCGTTATTGACACTTTGGGCTATTTTTTAAAAAATTATTTGAGGAGACTGTCCTGTGCATTGTAGGATGTTTCCCACCATCTCTGACCTCTATACATTAGATGCCAGTAGCACATACCCCCACCCACAGTCAGGGCTATGTCTCTAGACATTGCCTAATATGCCATGGGACCTCAATTATCCCCTACTGAGAACCACTAATTAATGATTTCAAAAAAGAAAAAAACAATCATAAGTTCAGTTTTTGTTACAGTGTCTTATAATGAGTTTTAGTTCCTTCATCTAGGTAAGTTGCGATGCCCAGCCAAAAGCTAACTTTATAAAATTAGAATTCAAGAGAGATTCTGAGTGGAGCCATACATCTAGCAAATCATGGTATAGTCAATAATTGGATGTGATTTTCAGGGACAATGTGAGATCAACAGAGGGCAAATATAAACCTTAGAGGCACAAACATTTAGAAGATGAAAAGAGGAATCTTAGAAAACAAAGGTGAGAAGATGTATAAGGGAGAAGAAAATCAAGGGGAGGAGACAGTTTTAACCATGTTGAATTTTGCAGAGATGAAGTAAATAAAGACTGAAACACACTAATTGGATTTAGCAACTAGTATGATGCTCGTGGCTGCTACTGGGACCATTTATAATTTCTTCCTTGAAATTATATTCTTCTTTTTCTTTCCTCAATATTTCTTCTGTGACTTCATATACTGTATGCCTATACTCTAACTGGTCAGATTTCAAAGACTTCAAGAATCAGTAGTAGCTCTGCCCAGCTTCAGACTAGTCTTTATGACTAGCAAAGTCATATGCTTTCAAGAATACTATTTCTGTTGGACAGATAATCTATGTCTAACCCAAATGCTAATGAAAATTTGTGCTGGATATCAGATGGTAATTAGCCCGGATGATCATGTCCTTCTTGCATAGGGAGTTTGAAGATGAAACACAGAGAAAGAGATCAAGAGGACAACAGAGAGATGAGAGAGGCATCAGAATATCTGAGCAAGAAAGAAGAGCTGAGGCCTCATTCTTACAATATCCCCCAATTATATGAGATCATCTGGGCTCTATTTTTCTAACAATCTGAAAGACACCCATACAAACTAGTTCCAGGAACAGGGCTACAACCATGGACCCTCAGGTGGAATGTGACGTGGTGGTGTCTTAAAGGCAGTTATAAGGTGGGAAGCAGTGAGAGCGATCACTCCTGTGAGTACTTCTCTAAAAGTGGTTGGTCTGACAGCTAAGACTGTGATACAAGTGTTAATAAACGCCACGTAACAGAAGTTGGGCAGAGGGTGGCATCTGTTTTGTGAGCTAATTTCCTATAGCTGACCTTATCCAGCAGGTTCACTGCCCTTAGGTCAGAATCTAGATAAGGCTATGCCATGGCACTTAGGGTCAGTGAAAATAATACAGTCCTGGAGTCATATCAACCTATGAACCCATTATTAGCTGTGAAAAAGCAGGTAATTAAAAGCTTTTCCTCTCATTTCTGTGCCATTGCAAATAAGATGCCTGGTGATTGATGCGTAAAAGTTGTTCCTAGGGTTTAAGGATGTACAGGTAGTGAAGTTATTTTATACATGTGTGTAGGTATTTTGGTGTAATTTTTTAAAATTTGGGTGACCTTTGTTGAGACAAAGTCCAATTCTAGTTCTAGATTTCACAGCTAGACGATGGAAGAAAACACACAGCTATTGGATGACTGTGGCTTGTAGTCACATAGTCAGTATGCTAAGACCTGTTCTTGAAGCCATAATGTCAGTTAATTTTAGAACCCCTTGTTTGTAAAACCACATGATAGCTCCACAAAGTTGAATTTCTTCTAGAAACATGAAAAAAAATCTAGGAGGTGTTTGAGAAAACTTGGGTAGAAGTGGGTTGCCCCATGAACCCCTGTGGAAGCCTTCACAAAGTATTCACCACCCTTCAGGAAGAACTCCTGTGGAAACCTTCACACAATATTCACTACCACTATTTGTCACATTACAATATGCAATCCATAAGGAAGGTGTGATTGCACATGAACCTGTGGTTTAGAAACAAAATGACATTAGAAAGTAATTTCACCCACAATGACTTTCAGAAATAGGCTAGACCTAGAGTTGACAAACTATGGTCTGCTGGTGGACTGCCTGTTTTTACAAATATATTTTTATTACAATGCAGCTACACTCATGCCCATGGCTGCTTTTCTACTACAGTAGCAGAGTTCAGTAGTTGCAACAGTGTCCATATGGCCCGGAAGCATAAAACATTTACTATATGATCCTTTCAGAAGAAAGTTGTGACCCTTGGTGTAGACTAGAGATTTCTCACTGAAGCAGAAGAGAATAGACTTGTCTGTGTGCCCCAGGATTGGGAGATCTGGGAGTAATTTGTGCTAAAATGACTGGTTAATGAGGCTTTCACCAAAGACCCCACGTTTTACAGACTAGGACGGACACCTGCAGATCTAACTACTTTATCTCTTGTCTAAACCTGGTGAGCCACAAATTTGGTCTGAGATGTCCCACATCAAAAAGCCAGGGAATCACTAATCCCTGGAATAATGTAGCCCAGACAGCTGTATGTTTTGTTTTGTTTGCTGAGATTACTAATTTTGCTCCAGGTGAATAACCACTAACGCAGAAAAAAAGAATTTCATGGTAAAATAAGTTTGGGACATGTGGGAATGTTTAATTAAACAAAGCTAAACCAGTTATATATGCCATAATTTTTCAATCTTTAGTAGGCTAAAATGCCTTGTGAATCTATGAAAAGAGGAAAGAGGTTAAGATGTATTCAACACTTTCCTCCCAGTGTTCGTAAAACTTAAACTTCTTAGGTATGTACTTTAAGAATTCAAAATGAAAGAAAGAATACAGACCTGTTTGGCACTCTCTTATCATAGGGTCTTTACATATATCATTTCTTCTTGGAACATTCTCCCCACCCCCACCACCTCCACCACACACATTTTCCTTGTTACTTCCAAATAATTAGCAAGTTTTCTGTCCACACTCAATTCTGCCATGGCCATCCCCAAATTATGTCAGATCACCTATTTTACGCGTCCATAGGATCTATAACTCACAGCCTTATCATGGGTATATTTTTAAGTTTATTTGGATGATGAATTTATTAATGGCTGTCTTGCTCAGCAGACTCCCAACTTCATGGAGGTCGCCACCAAATTCCTATCACCCATAACAGTGCCTAATAGCATGTGGTAAACATTCAATAAACATTGATTGAATGCATGAATAGGTCTATAATGTGCATTGAGCAACACAGTGCTGCGATTAGTCTCCACTGGAAGCTTGAGGACTCACTTCATTAAAAGCTGACTGACAAAAGATGATTCTGATAAATTAAAATCTCCCAATTCTGAGTCTTTCACAGGCCAGGAAGGGATTGTGTGTGTGTGTGTGACCATAAAGCTACTCACCTTGAGTGCAGGCTTACTCAAAGCAAGATAAAGAACTCTAATTGATCCAAGCTCCAGTGTAAGGCACCCATGACTTCTCTGCTTTAAGTGTCTGAGGCAGACAGTCATGCTAGAGAGAACATATGTATGTATCCTTAGAATGAGAACCACTGTGAAGTCTCCAGAATTTTGAATAAAGAACACAGTCCCTGAGGGGCCACTCTCCTTCTGAGAAACAGCTCCTGCTGTGTTGATGAACTTCCGTGTGCCCTAAAACTAGACTGAGATGTGTATTATATGTATTTAAGGTACCAATAAAATATTTTTGTGAAAATGCTTAAGATCCATAGGTTTTAAACTTGGGAAGGCACTCCCAGATGGAGAAATCTGTTGTAAAGCCATGAGTGTGGATACAATTGCCCAGGAAGGACAAGTAAATAAAATCATAATAGTAACAGTAATAAAAGCAGAACAACTCTAGAGAAGGTGACTTTGAGGGCAGGTGACAGAAAAGAAGATCGAATCTAAAAAGATCCAAAACAAATACGATTAGATGTTAATGTTTGTTGAAGCTAGCTGGTGGAAACACAGATGTCTGTTACATTATTTCTTACACTTTTAGTTTGTTTCAAATATTCCAAAACAATGTTTTAAAGCCCTGAGAAGTGACCAGAAAGTCAGGAAGTAAAGCAGGAGGAAGCTACTTACTTGAATCCAAGGAAGGATTGCATTTCGTGTAGGCTGAGGTCGACAATGAAATGCAGGAATCAAGCAAGATAAAGATTGAAAACTGTCAGTTGTTTTGTCCATTGAAAGATTATTGTGACCTTACTGAGAACAGCTTCAGAAGACACGTGGGGCAGATGACAAATATTATTTGGTATAAGAGTAAAAAGAAGATGAAACAAACTGACATCTAAAAAGTAAGGCTGTTTGTTATCCCACCTATCAATGCGTAGGGTGGTAGTTAAATGACACCATCAGGATTTAGGTCTTTTCTTCTTTCTGTTATATCCTCATCATTTTGGATTTTGCCCTCAGGCTTGCCCCTTCGTACTCCAAAATGGTTGCAGCGACTTCAGGCATTTAGTCTTCAAACAACAGTTTCAGAAGCAGAAAAAAGGTAGAGGAGCAGAATCAGAGAAAGATATTTTCCTGCCTATTTCTTTTTGAAATGAGAAAACTTTTCCCAGTATCACTCAGGAAACTTGCCCTCATTCTTATTGACCAAAATAGTATCATATGCCCAGTCCTAGACCAATCATCAGTAAGGTGGTGGGTGAGACTACAATACATATCAAGACCAGTCCCTGAAACTACAGATGGGTACCTTCTTGGAAAATGAGACAGCAAAAGATAAGCACCTGATAAAATGTGGGCTCTGTCATGCTTGCCAGAAGCAAGAGAGTGATTGTAAAGAAGGGAGAAGTTGAGTTAGAGAGTTAAGGGTGTCGGCCATAGCCTCTCATGGAAATATCTAGCTTACAGAGAGAGGTCGAGGTGCAGCAGAGAGAGAAGAGAAGGGCTGGCTGCAGGTCTCTGGTTACGGAGAGGTGGAGCAAGGATGGCAGAACGAGGGCACAGTTAAAGAGATCAGTCTTGGACACAAGGAAGTCCCAGTGCACTAAAAAGGGAGGAGGTTAGACAGAAAAGGGGAAAGTGAGGGTAAAGATCAAATACAGTTAACTTTTAGGAGTCCAGATGAGTTTGTTACAGGTGGAAGTCAGCAAATATAGCAACGTGTGTACACGGCACAAGCTGCAGGTTGCCAGAGCTTGATGGGAGCACTCAGGAGAGTTCAGGTCTCACACAACTTGTATTCCCAAACAATTAATGAGAGAGATAATTAACTCTAGATGGATTTGAAAGAGTTGACTGAATTAAATAGGAGTATAGAAATATGAGATAAGAAAAGCATCTTCTATGTCAATTTGGCCTTAAAAAATCTTTATAGCTACATATTTATTTACATCATACTAATATACAAAAATTTGCATGCTTATCAGCATAACATGTTGTTACGTCGGAAAAAAACAAAACAAAACAAAACAAACTTCACATAGAGCCTGTCATACAGGAGGTCCTCAATAAATGTCCATTTCTGATTTGTATCCTCCTTCTATACCGGGTCCATTAAAAAGTCTAATCATATCCAACCCAATTTATAGACCTCCCCAGATTTGCTTGGCTCCATGTGTCTCCTGGGCGCTTGATGGCTTGCTCTGTGGAAAGCCCCAGCCAGCTGGTTCCACTTGACCTGCATGTGGACTGTGCCCAGGCATGGCTTTTCCTGATGCTCTCCATAGCCAGTGGGAAGATGCAAACTCTCTACTGGCCTGACACCCAGTCTCAGATGAAGTGCAATACCCAAAGTCCTAGGGCCAGGTCTCCCCGTTGTCTACTAGGAGGCACTGGATAACACCCCTGGAAGGGAGGGGGTCTTAAACATTCACAGCTCCTCAGAGTGTCTCGAAAGTAGGACTTGAGCTACAATAGCTCAGAGTGCTAAGCAGCTGGGTTACATGGTTGAACGTGGACCAGTGAGAACAGAACAGAAGGATCTGGGAGACAGTTTATTCTCATTTTGCACATTACCCACTGACGCTTCTCAAAGGCACAGTGGTTCTCTACAGTCTGTCCTGAAAGGGTCCTAGGATCGATCAACCGGGTAACTGTGAAGCTGTTGCCATCTTGGTAATACAGAATGTTATATTTGCTTTCCTCCTTTTCTATCCTACTCCCCTTTTCTGCCTCTTCATGCTGTTCTGAGATTTCGTACCAGCTCTGCCCCTCCCTTAAATGGTTAACAAGTGAGCTTTTTCTCCTCAGGCTCTGTTTTCTAGGGAACCTCAGTGAAGACTCAACAAACAGCTGGATTGCTGACCTGTTCAGCCTACACATCAAGAGTGTGAAACAATAAGGCTGTCTGCCAATTTGCAAACACACAACTCCAACTGATGAAAACTGTTCAAATATCCCTTCAGCCCTTAAAAGAATAGTGCACACTTAAAAGGAATAACATAATCATTTCAAAACAATCCATGGAATATACCTGGCAAAGGTTTGGCACAAACTAGGCACTCAGTAAGTATTCATTAGGTGTATTGTTCATGGATTTCCACCCAATTTCAGGGAGAACAAGAGAAAACATGGAGAGAAATAAAGCATTTGTTGTCCTTCATTTTGAGCATGAGCACAGTCAGGAACAACCTAACATCCTCAATGAACTATAAGAAATGTTTCTGTGTTCAGTACTAGATCACATGGTGGGGACTGGGTATGATAATTAGACTATGAGTCTATGGATAGAGACTCAAACCTCAGAGTAGCCTAATCCAGTTTGGGTGTGAAACAACACAGACCGCTGGAGAGCAGCAATGAGCCAGACCACAGGTGGCTGCTGTCAGTTCAAAGGCAGGTGTGCCAAGAATGAGAAGCTCCCATGTAATCCAGGACTTGTCAGCCCTCAGTAAGTCATCCATAAGTTCACACTGCAGTCTGTGGTTGTATTGTGAATATATACTTGAGACTGTCACCTGTGTTATCTTGTACTTAATCCTACCAGTTGTGGAGTTAAAGCCTCAGTGTTGTAATAAATATTATACACAGAACCACCTCTAGTTTCAGTATGAAGGTGAGATGTGTGTACAATTCTAATTAACTCTAGAATTCTCAAAATGCAAGTTATTTGCATACAACTTCTAATACTTCACAATGGATAACAACAAAGTGTATTTTCCTCAAAAATGCTTTAACTACAAAATTAAATAACTGATGAGAGCAATTCTAAGCCTTTATAAAAGTTGAAACTTGAAAATCATCCTAAATGACATCTACCTCTAATATTGTGGTTATTCTTTTAAAACAATAGTTCAAACACCTCTAACTGCTGACAGCATTTTTCCCAAAAAGCTGGTGAATAATAATTTAATGTTATAGTATCCTAACTAGTGATCACAGGTGTTATATTTATTTTGCAAAAATGGAGGCTGAGTCTTACAAGGTATAATATTTTTTTGCCTCAAGTCATAGAACATTACATGTTGAGCTAAGATTTTTATATCTTGTCAGTTATTATTACCCCTAAACATACTCTGAGCAAAGGAGGATACTAAGTTTTAATATGTTCAATTTTAATTCATTTACTCATCAAATATTTATTTAGCACTTTCTACATCTGAGTATTTTTCTGATACATACAATCACATGATGACATATTTCATAAAACTCTGAAATCTGCACCATTAGCTTGGGAATTAAGAAGAGCAGGTGTTACTATTAATATTGTACCTTCTTATTCAGCATGTACTGTGTGTTATCGAATGTACTACTGATATTAGACACCTTAACCCTCAAAATAAAATTACCTTATATAAATTTGAACCAGGGCTCTCAGAATTCAAGCCTCTGATTCCATTCATGACCTATTTTATAGTGGAGAAACTTAGAGCTAAAAAAAAGATACCATTTTTTGCAAGTCAAAACTTGAAAGAGTAAAGAATCAAATCCAAATCTTGTAACTTCAGAACTTAGTATTTAATTTTAAAAATGTTAGATTTAAAAACCCTCAAATATAGGACTAAAGACCAAATTATAAACAGTAGTAAAGAAAATAAAAAGCACTGCTATGATAAATAGATGTAAATAGTTGTAATCTTTTATCGCAGTTGAATGAATAGATGAAGACACCACTATATTCTTTGAACATGAACTTCATTATTGAAAAGCTACTTCAGAATGGTGAAAGAACATTTTAGCTCACTCCCATTTTCTTGTTTTACTATTTCAGCCATAGTTCATTCATACCAGAATCAAGGTCATAAACAATTTCTTCTAATAATGTATTCACTCAGGTATTTTCAAAAAAAGAAATCATAATACACAAAAATCCCGAAAATGAGAAGATTAATATCACTCATTTTCTTTGTTTTCATTCCCAAAGTTTAAAGAGCTCAGAGTCACTTGCAAAATGGAAACCAACTGCTCAAAATTTTGATGCCATCTTAAAGAGATTCAAAGAAGGTGCTAGGATTCAAAGCTTCCCTTTGAAGTAAAAAATAAATAAATAAATGAAACCCTCGAGAAGATTGGTTTTGTCTTGCATTAGTGATCTTTCTTAAAAGTCACTAATGTCTAATTCTCTTTTCAGTCTAGCATGTAAGTGTGTGCTGCATATGGTTCAGAACCATATCATGTGCAAACCCTCTTGTGGGGACTTTACCAAATGCCGTCAATTGCATTTGTAGGGGGAAAAAACCAAAAACCAAAAAACAACAGAAAACAAAACAAAACTAAAAAAACCTTCGTAAACAGAAAGAAACTTGAAGATCAAAACAAAAGTAGGATTATTTGAAAGTTATTGAGAAAGAGCTACCTCCTGATCTACTGAACATATTAATGAGGTGCTTCTTTGACTTGATGCTCTTTTGGTGAAGAATCAGCATAGCTATTCCATTTTAATCCCCTTAAAGTTCAATGTTATAGTTACTAAAATATTTTCAAGCTCTCCTATTTCAAATTGTCCTGAAACCTCCTCTCATACACATGCTTAGTATAACTTCTAAACCCTGAATATGACATGTGAACTCAATTTTAATGTGACCCTTGTCTCCGACCCTGTCTCACCCTTTACCACTCTCGTCTCCTTAAGTGTTTCCTTTCTCCAAGCTAAAGCTGTAGCTGTTATTTATAGATGAGGAAATGCATCAGCTCTATTACCCTCTTGCATGTGTATATTTGCTCCTAGTGTCTGTCTCTACACTTCTCCTTCCCTGGCCAATTCTGACTCCTACTCCACAAAAGGATGAGATGCCTTTCTGAATGCCTTTGAGGTAAGTACTCTTTGCATATCTTCACGTATGCTCTACCCACTATACTGACCAGTTTATATGTATTATCGTATTTAATCCTCTGAACAACTCTAGGAGGTTGGTACTGTTATCTCAATTTTTCAGACTTAGTAACTAAGTACATTTCCAAAGGACTCACAAGTATTAAGTGTTAGATAAAAATTCAAACCCAGATCTGAGTGATTCCAGATCCTTTCCTCTTAACAAGTATGTTATTCCTAAATGTCATTATAATGTGTTGTGATGCTGGCTGAAAATTCACTGCCCGCATCTTGAACACGATCATTCAACATATGTTCAATAAGACGTGTTCATTAGCACATTATGGAGAAAACTTTTCAAACACCTTGCTGAAAAAAAAACACACCTCAAGCCAATAAAATTATTTTAGTCTAGCAATAAAATGTTTTTTTTTATGTTTATTTCATTTATTTATTTATTTATTTATTTTTGAGATGGAGTCTCGCTCTGTTGCCTAGGCTGGAGTGCAGTGGCGTGATCTTAGCTCACTACAATCTGTGGCTCCCGGGTTCAAGTGATTCTCCTGCCTCAGCCTCCTGAGTAGCTGGGACTACAGGTGCCCACCAGCATGCCTGGCTAATTTTTGTATTTTCAGTAGAGATGGGTTTCGCCATGTTAGCCAGGCTGGTCTCGAACTCCTGACCTCAGGTGGATCTGCCCCCGCTTGGCCTCCCAAAGTGCTAGGATTACAAATGTGAGCCACTGCGCCCGGCCAATAAAATGGTTTTATATACTCCTTATGGTTTCTAATTAATGCTTTCTTTTTCTTAAGAGATTAGTAGCCATCCAATTTAACAATGAAGAACAGAATTCTGTCAAATAGCATCATCAAAGTTTGCAAGGTGTGGTTTCTACAGTTAACATTCTCATCCTAACACCCTTCTATCTTCTAAAAATTAGATCGTTTTCTTCCTTCCTTCCTTCTTCCCTTTTCCCTCTCCTCCTTCCTTCCCTCTCCCTTTTCATTTCTCTCTCCCTCCTGTATCTCTCTTAATTGGATCCTTTACCTTTCTGACTTCTCGTAATTTTTAATAGATCACGTTTTTGTCATCCTATCCTGTTTTCAGTATCCTAGCATGAAATGTGTCTCTCTAATTTGAAGAATTAATTCACATGTTACACTTGGATGTGCTCTTGCATGTTTGTCCCAGTGGTAAGTTTGATTTTCTTCCTTTATGTTACTTCTCTCTTTATCATTTGCATACCACTTTTCTTGATGTAGAATGTAGCAATTGGAATTGAGTAATCCTGTTGTTTTTCCTCAGCTTCTCAGAAGAAACCTAACCCTTTTTTGCTTTACTCCTTCTACACCCAAATAAAAAAGTCATTTTAGTTGTAATTGTTATTTGGCAAGCTTTGTATCACTCTGTTTTGGGCACTTCTGATACCATTGTTTTAGTCCCCAATCATATAACTTATTCAAAGAGATTAATCCATATAAAAGACCCCGTATCTCTCAACTATCTTGTTAGAAACTCAGGTCATTTCAGGTCCTGGCTACAACACCCAGGGTGCAGATGACTACTGATTTTTCAGAGTTACCTTAGCTATGCAGACCTTGTCCTGGAAGCACCAAAGACAATATGCCTACAAATTCACTTTATTACTGTTTTTGATGCCTTAGGCTTGATTCTTGAATTCTCATTTCATACCAGAATTTATTTACCAACATAAACATGCACATCTCAAAGTCTTCTCTTTATCAGAAAAGAGAGCAGCAAACCAATCTATAGAGTTCCCATTGGCCTTAAAATCAGAACACATCAGGAGTGCCTTGTTAGATGAATTTAGCAGCAGGGAAGCCTGCAGCTCATCAGCTTTCTGTTTCTCAAAAGTAGGTACTTACTGCAGTCAAGAGGAATTATTCCTGAGGATTTCTGGTCATGGGGATGTTTTCATTACCTTTAAAAAATGTCGGAGTAAGACAAAAGAAAAGTCTTTATATTTGTTTGGCTCTATAGTGTTTCATTTGATTTAAATGCTCATTGATCTACTCTCAGATTGTATTAATTAGTATGTGAAAATTCTATGTTCAAATAAAATTCAAGTTAATCGTATTTTTATTCATTCACTAAACAAACATTGAGACAATCTACAATGACCCCTATAAAAGACATGTAGGTTTCTGCTCTCAAGGAGGAGAGAACACAGTGATAAAGAAAGACACGTTAATGGAATATGATGAAGATTGTAATTGAAAGACTAGAGAAAGGACTGATGTGATCTTCCTAGCAGTGTTCAGGAAGACTTCATAGCAGAAGTCTATGGAAAAGAGAAGGGAATTTACTGTGATTGGGTACCTAAAACATTCTAGACCCTGATCAAACACTAAACAAATACCGTCTTATTTAATCTTCAACGTTCCTTTTACATGGACAGTCTTTCCCCCATTTTTAGATGAGGATAAGTCTCAACTGTTCACATCTTGTGAGTGACAGAGGTGATATTCAAAATCTATGTGATTCCAAAGAAGGTGAATTTCCCTACATTATGCTGCCTTTCAGGGATCATTTGAAGTATGTGGTAAGGGATAACTGGGCAATTTTTAAAAGAATATACATCAAAGGAGTTTTCTAGACAATTCTACCCAGAGGGACCAACATGATAAAAAGGAAAGTATGTAAAATACTACCAGAGATAAAGAACTTCTGAGGCGAAATATAAATAACGATAAACTTGCTCCCATCAAGGTCTAAGTGAGGAATAATATTTACCATTCTCCCTATGTTGTATACTTCTCCATAAATCCCCTTACCTATTTCAAATTTTAAAGACATATCTATCATCCTGATGTTTCTAAGGATAAAAATAACAATAACAAATAATGGCACTTTTTGCCCATCAATGATAGACTAGATAAAGAAAATGTGGCACATATACACCATGGAATACTATGCAGCCATAAAAAGAATGAGTTCATGCCCTTTCCAGGGACATGGATGAAACTGGAAACCATCATTCTCAGCAAACTAACACAGGAACAGAAAACCAAACACCGCATGTTCTCACTCATAGGTGGGAGTTGAACATTGAGAACACTTGGGCACAGAGAGGGGAACATCACACACTGGGGCCTGTCAGGATTTGGGGGCAAGGGGAGAGGGAGCATTAGAACAAATACCTAATGCATGCAGGGCTTAAAACCTAGATGCTGGGTTGACAGGTGCGGCAAACCACCATGGCACATGTATACTTATGTAACAAACCTGTACGTTCTGCACATGTATCCCAGAATTTAAAGTATAATAAAAAAAGAAAAAAATGGCATTTTTAAATGTGTCAGATACTCTCTAAAACCTGAACACATTAATTTCTTTATAAGGGTGTTAATGAAGTATATATCATTATTTTCCCATTTTAAAGATGAGAAAATTGATATATAGGATTTTAAGTAACTTACCCAGGGTTTTACAACTAGGAAGTAGTGAGATTGTGGTTTGAATATAAACAATCTACTCTTTTTTTTTTTTTTTTTTTGAGATGTGCAGTGGCCCCATCTTCGCTCACTGCAAGCTCCGCCTCCCGGGTTCATGCACAATCTACTCTTATCCACTGCACAGTAATGCCTCCTCAGTTTTAGTCAACAATTCAAGTGTCTTAAGATTAAAACAGTTATTCATATGAGAAAAAAATAAAATGCAGCTATATTTAAAAATGTGGAATGCTGCGTAGATGTCAGAGTGACTTGGCTTTATCATCACTGATTTCATCAACTGTGAGAGTTCATTCAAACTACCTTTGGCTAAGCAAAAACTACTCATTAACTGCTCCATTTTTTTCTCTACTTGTACTTTTGTTTTATAGAATAATCTTTCAAGATTAAGATGTTAGTTATACTCACTAACTAGAAATAGTCAAAAGCCACTTACAGAAATATAATCAAATGACATGTCAGACAATAGAGCATCTCAACTCTTTAAGACCTTTCTTAATTTCTTTGAGTGAGATACATGTGAGTCATCAAAACTTAAATAGTCTAAGAGTCTGCTACTATTAAGCAGGAGTGAGCCCCTAATATCAAATTTCCTGCATTCCTGCATATAATAACCCTACATTTGGGGTGGGTGAGGGTGAGAAACAAAAGAGAAAAACAAACAAGCAGAAATAATCCAGACTCTGGAAAGTAAACAAAGCAGAGGTATTGGAAAAATGAGTTAAAATTTGGAAGAAACCTCTGGCATGGAGTGCCTTGTTTTTTGGAGCTTTGCCCTGAGGGCAGTCATAATTCTACCCATGGAGGGGAGTGACTAAAACTCTGATAAAAAACTGACCATTTTTTGGCTGGAGGAGCTAGAGAAAGGAACATGTGGCAACCAGAGCCATCAGAAAGTAAGGGGGACCTAAGAAATGAGAAAGCCAGTCATCAAAGCTGTCTCTCACCACAAGTGGAAGTTTAAGTCCAATTACGTTAATTGCTTTTCAAAACAAAACAATAGTATTCTTTGAAGAAATACAACAGAATCCAGAGACTCTAAAACATAACGTGTTCAACATCCAGGACACCATGTATAATTACTCTGTACCCACAAGGCTAGGAAAATGTGACAATCTCAAGCAAAAAGAAAATAAGTAAAAGCAATTCCAAGATGATCCAAATGTTGAAATCATCGGGCAAAGACAGCTCAGCAACTATTATAAATGTGGTCATTGAGGTGGAAGAAAATATGCTTGTGATGGATAAAAGAAAACTTTAGCATGGAAATACAAAACATAAAAATAAACCTAATGAAATGTTAGAACTGAAAAAAAATATATCTGCCTCAACAATAGGAAAACATATAACCTTAATAGAAAATGGTCAAACACCTAAACTGACTCCCAGCCACAGAAGGAGTCAAGAAGATATACAGATGGTGGGCAAATAAGCATATAAAAAGATGCTTCATATCATATGTAATCAGAGAAATGCTAATTAAGACAATGAGACACCATTACAAAACTTAGAATGGCCACAATTCAGAACACTAACAGCACCAAATGCTGACAAGGATGCAAAGCAACAGGACCTCTAATTCATTACTAGTATGAATGCGAAATGGTATGGTCATTTTGGAAGACACTTTCCCAGAAAACTAAACATACTCTTACCGTACAATCAAGCAATGACACTTTTTGGTATTTACCGAAACAAACTAAAATTTTATGTCCACATAAAAGCCTGAACATGTGTGTTTAAAGCAGCTTTATTCATAATTACCAAAACCTGGAAATAGCCAAGATATCCTTCAGGAGGTGAATGGATAAATAAACTGGTACCTTGAGACAATGAAATGTTATTCAGCACTAAAAAGAAATGATATATCAAGCCATGAAAAGACATAAAACCTTAATGCATATTACTAAGCAAAAGAAGACAATCTAGAAAGGATTCCATCAATATGATTCCAACTATATTACATTCTGAAAAGGACAAAACTATGAAAACTGTAAAAAGATTAGTGGTTACTAAGGGCTAGGGAGGAAAGGGGAATCAGTATGCAGAGCATAAAAGATTTTCAGGACAGTGAAATTATTCCATATGACACTATAACTTGGAAACATGTCATTATACATTCTTTAAAAGCCATAGAATGCATAACATCAAGAGGGAACCCCAATGTAAGCTATGGACTTTGGGTGATGATATGTCACTCAATGTAGATTTATCAGCTATAACAAATGTAATACTCAGGTGCAGGGTGCTGATAGTGCAGGAAGCTATGAACGTGTAGGGGTAGGAAGTATATGGGAACTATATATTTCTTCTCAAATTTTATCTGAACCTAAATCCACTCCAAAAAATAAAATACATTGAGTAGGAAAAATTTTACAATATCAAATAAAAAATTTACTGCATGCCCTAATACTATAATGGAGAGACAAAAAAGAATTAGTGATCTTGAAGACAGATTAATAGAAATGATCCAGTCTAAAGAAGAATTGTTTAAAAAAAAAAAACAGAAAAATGTATAACATATTGGTAACTGGAGTTACAGAGGAGAGGAGAGCGAGAACAACGCAGAAAATATTTGAAGAAACAAAGGCTGAAAATTCAAATTTGGTAAAAGACATAAATTTCCAGATTCAAGAAGCTCAGCGTTCCCACAAAGGAAAAATTATACCTAGACAAATTATGTCAGACTCTTGAAATTAAATATAATGAAAATTATCCTGAAAGCAGTGAAATTAACATGACACATTACATACAGGGAGATACCAATTCAATGACTACTGATTTCTCATCAGAAGCTGTGGAGGACAGAAAAGTGCCAAATAGGGAAGAAAAAATAAAAAGCTCAAAGGGGAATTTTGCATCTAGCAGAAATAGCTTTCAAGAACAAAGACTAAATGAGACATTATCAGATTAAAAAAATTGAAGAGAGTATGCTGGGCCCAGACCTACACGAAGAGAAATGCTGAAGGAGTTTCTCAAGGTTGAAGGGAGGTAATACTAAAAGAAAATTGGATCTTCAGGAACAAATAAAGAACACTAGAAATGGTAAGTATCTGGTAAAATATAAGTGATTACTTTTTTACTTTTTAAAAAATATATATCACATATATGATTATTCAAAATAAAAATTATAGTGTTTGGTGGAGTTTATAATATATGTAGATGCAATTCATATGACAATGAGAGCATGTAGGACAGTACAGGAGAAGATAAATGTACTTATACAGTTGTAAAATTTCTTTTATGTAAAGTAGAAAATATTAACTTGAAATAAAGTTTAAAAAGTTATGAATATCTATTTTAAATTCTAGTACAACCTCTAAAATGGAGGGTTATAGGTAAAAAGCCAAAAGTTAAATTATATGAAATTATAAAGATATTGAAATAATCCAAAGAAAGGGCAGACAAAGAAAAAGAGACCAAAAAAGAGGAAACAAAGCAAATAATAAAGTGGTAAACATCAATCCAGCCATATTAACAATTGCATTAAATAATAACATATCCTTAAAAATATTAATCAATTACAAATAAAACTTTACAGTGGGAAAACCCAGTGGACCCTAAGCTAATCAAGTGATCAAGTTAATATCACAACATCATGTACCCCTGATACCTGCAAAGAACAAGTCAATATTTTTGTCCAAAATAGGTAACCTCAATTTAATAATGAGAAAATATCAGACAAATACAAATTGAGGGGCTCTTGCAAAAGAGTTCACTAATACTCATCAAAATTAATAGGCCATGAGAGACAAGGAAAGACTACAAAACTCACTGACTGTAGTACACAAGAGGAATTAACAACTAAATGTAATGACAGATTATTGACCAAATCCCGGAACAAAAAAACACAACCAGCAATAAAGTTTCTGAGACCAAATAAAGTTTACAGTTTAGTTGAGTGCTACATCAATGTTAATTTCTTAGTTTTTATGATATTATGTCTACATATGTTAACATTAGGGGAATCCAGGTGAAGACTACCTGGGAAATCACTGAACTACTTTTCCCACTTTTCTATAAGTCTAAAATTATTTAGAAATAAAAATTTTTAAAGTATTAATGGATTAAACACTCTAATTAAAAAGCAGATATTGTCAAGATGGATAAAAAAGCAACAATATGCTGCTTACAAAAGACACACTTTAAAGTTTTGTGTGTTATTTTTTAAAAAAGTAGATTTTTAAAAAAGATACACATGAAAATAATGAATATTAAAAGGCAGAAAAATATCAATATCAGATAAATTTACAAAGTATTAACAAAGATAAAGAGAAATATTTCATAATGATAAAAATACTTTCAATGACTGTAATTATTACTAACATAAACTTGAAATAAATAAATTTATCCACATCTCAGTACACAATGTTAATATGCAAAACTCAATTGTATTTTAATATACTGCCAATGAATCATTGGAAAATAAAATTTAAAAAATTATTTACAATCATGAAATATAACACAATTAGCAATAATGTTAACAAAATATGTGTACTGTCTCTTCACTGGAAACTATGGTACATTGCTGAGATAAATTATACAATATCTGAATAAAATAAGAGATAAACTATGTTCATGGATTAAAAAACTCAAAATTTTAAGACATCAGTTCTCCATAAATTGATCTATAGTTAAACATTATGCCAATGAAAATTACAACAGGTTGTTTAGTAGAAACTAAGAAGCTGATTATAAAGTTTATGTCGAAATGCAAATGACCTACAATAGCTAAAACAATTTTTTTGAAAAAAGAAAATTGGAGGACTTATTTGACTGATTTCAAGGCTCACTGCAAAGCTACACTAAACAAGACAGTGTGATATTGGCAAAAGAATAGTTTTTTTTTTGTTTGTTTTTAAGGAAAGGGTGAGAAGGGAATGAGGGATAAAAGACCACAAATTGGGTGCAGTGTATACTTCTCCGGTGATGGGTGCACCAAAATCTCACAAATCACCACTGAAGAACTTACTCATGTAACCAAACACTACCTGTCTGGTAATAATAATAAAAAATTGAAAAATAGATTTTCTTAAAAATTTACATTATTAAAATAGGCAAAAAAAAAAAAAAAAAAAAAAAAAAAAAACACTAAAAAAAGAAATATTTGTTTTAAAAAAGAATACAGCAGCAGCTCTCAAATTGTGTTCCAGGATTGAATTGCAACTATTTTTCTAATAATGGTAAGATACTAATTGCCTTTTCACTCTCACACTCTCTCAAGTTTACAGTGGAGTTTTCCAGAAGGTAAATGATCTATAAAATCTCAACAGATTTAATGTAGAAACAGACATTAAAGTAAGTTTTAGTGTAAAACAATGCCCTTTTTCTCATTAACTTTTCATTCTGAAATATATAAATATTTTTACAACATTATGTTTTTTATGTTAACATGTATTGGGCTTATTATCGATTTCTATGCAAATTAATAGATATTTATTATTGAGCTCTCATGGAGATGTACAAGGAGGTTAAAGTTGTGTTCATGCCTACTAACAAAGCATTCACTCCGCAACCCATGAATCAAGAAGGAGTCATTTCAACTTACAAGTTTCACTGTTTAGGAAAGACATTTCATATAGCTATAGCTGCCACAGATACTGATTCTTCTGATGGATCTAGCCAAAGTAAATTAAAAACCTCTGGAAAAAATTCACCAGTCTAGATGTTATTAAGAACATTCATGATTTATGAATGGAAGTGAAAATATCAATATTAGCTGGACTTTGAAAGAAGTTGATTGCAATCTCCATGGATGACTTCAAAGAATTCAAGATTTAAGTGGAGGAAGTAACTGCCAATGTGGTAGAAATAGCAAGATAGCTAGAATTAGAAATGAAACCTGAAGGTGAGACTGAATTGCTGCAATCTCATGATAAAACTTTAAAAGATAGGTGTTGCTTTTTAATGGAGGAGCAAAGAAAGTGGTTCCTTAAGATGGAATCTACTTCTGGTGAAGATATTGTGAACATTGTTGAAATCAAAACAAAGAATTTAGAATATTCCATAAACTTGGTTGATAAAGCAATGGCAGGGTTTGAGAGGACTGACTCCAATTTTGAAAAAAAATCTTCTCTAGGTAAAATGCTATCAAACAACATCCCATGCTACAGAACAATCTTCTGTGATAGAGCCAATAGATGCCACAAACTTCTTTATCGTCTTGTTTTAAAGAAATTTCCAGTCACGTCAACCTTCAGCAATTACTATCCCGATCAGTTAGCAGTCATCCATCAACATTAAGGCATGATCCTCCACCAGCAAAAAGATTATGACTTGTTGAAGACTCATAATCATTAGCATTTTGAGCAATAAAATATTTTTAAATTAAGGTATGTACATTGATTTTTTTTTAGACATAATGTTATTACACACTTAATAGACTACAATATAGTGTAAGCCTAACTTCTATATGAGAAACCAAAAAAACCCCAAAAAACATCATTGACTCACTTTATTGCAGTATTTGCTTTTGTGATGTGGTCTGGAACTCAACCTGTAATATCTGAGGTACGCCTGTGATTTTGAATGGATCATCATGAACATAAAAAACAACAATAAACATTCTAGAAGCAAACATTTTAAAGATATGTTAGGGAGGACACAGAGAACACAAATCATAAAAGAAAAAAATGATAAACTTTATTAAAATTAAAAAGTGTTGCTCTTTGAAAACTACTCTTACAAAAATAAGAAGGCAAGTGACAGAATGGAAGAAAATTTTGCAATATATATATTTGACATGGAACTTATATCCAGATTACAAAAAATATTTACAACTCAATAATAAGATAACAACTCAATAAAAATAAGCAAATATTTAATAATACTTAACAAATGAAAGTATTGAGTGACTAATAAGTGCAAGAAAAAAATGCTCACCATCATTATTAATCAGAGAAAGGCAAATTAAAGCTGAATTACCACTTTATACTCATGAAAATAGCTAAATTCAAAATTTACTCACAATCCCAAGTCTTGGTAAGGATATGCAGCAACTAGAGCTCTATACTACTGATGGCAATTTAATGTGGCATAACCCACTTTGGAAAAATGTTTGTCAGTTTCTTGGAGTTCAACATATTCATACCATGTGACCCAGCTATTCCACTCAGGTATTTTCACAAAGAAATAAAAACATGTTCACAGAAAGTCTTATGCACAAATATTAATGGCATCTTTATTAACAGTATTCAAAAACCACAAACAACCCAATTGTCAATCAACAGCTGAGTGGTTAGGCAAAATGTGATTTCAAACAAGAAATACTACTTAGCAATAAAAAAGAAAGGGACTATTGATACATACAAGAGATTGAATCAACCCCAAATTACTATCTTGGGTGAAAAAGCCAAAGGGTGTATATTGCATGAATCCACTTATATAAAATTCTTTGAAGTGCTAACTAATCTACAGGGATAAAAGAAAAAAAAATCAATGCTTGCCTGGAGCAGTGGGTAGCAAAAGAGACATGCTGCAATGGGACAATGGGATACAAGGAACCTCAAGGGGATAATGAAAATGTTCTGTACTTGACTGTGGAGGTGAGTTCTTGGATGTGTACCACTGTCAAAACTGATAGAATTAGATACAGTGTATTGCATGTAAAATTGACATACATTCCAAAAAAATTAAACAATCTATAAATGTGACATCCAAATAAATTCTAAACTAACATTTATTTGTACATATACATTGGTTAAAGCTACATATGCACGCCATCAGTCAATCTACTCATTCAACACATAAGTCTTATGTGGAATGTATGGAAAGAAAAATCAATCTGGACTATTTATATTCTAAAACTGGCAAGAATGACACAAATAGACAAGATGAGGCCTTATGAAGGCAGTATGTTGAGAGAGGATAGCTTATCCTATCATTTTTCTATGCATCGTTAGGACTGTAATTACAATTATCTAATGGTCTCCACCAAGTTCAGATACTTCTGTTTTTTTTAACTATTCTTAATAGATTATGTTAGTTCAGAACTACACAATATGGAAAAGTGGATTAGTCAAGAATTTTTTTAAAAAGTCAGTCACACTGTGAAATGAATTAAGTACATTTACCTAAGAGTCAACTCAAGCAAACATACCAATTATTATTGGTATAGATATATACACACAGTATATATCTATAATAATAAACAGTCTTCATAAAAAGATTTTATAAGCCCATCAATCAATCATTAATGTATTAAAAGAAAGTCTCTCTCCCTTTACTCTTTAGTTTATTATTCTATTATTTTACCTAGATCTTGCTTGGTGGTTGAACCACTCATAAGAGAAAGTATCAAGTCTACAGACAATATTTTACTCACAGCAGCATGAATAGGGTAGAAAATCATAATTTTCTTGGAGAGTGCCAAAGGGGTCACCAGGATGAGAAAAGTCCATCAGGGGTCACTACTATGAGAAAAGAACATCAGTGATGAAAGAACGAGAACAGATACCAGTGGTCTGGCCTGTGTATTGAGTGAAAGGTAGATCAACAAAATCAATTCAGCATCTAACCCTCAAAGAATAATCATTGGCTTTGGGAGGCCGAGATGGGCGGATCACGAGGTCAGGAGATTGAGACCATCCGGGCTAACACGGTGAAACCCCGTCTCTACTAAAAAATACAAAAAAAAAAAACTAGCCGGGCGAGGTGGCGGGCACCTGTAGTCCCAGCTACTCGGGAGGCTGAGGCAGGAGAATGGCGGGAACCCAGGAGGTGGAGCTTGCAGTGAGCTGAGATCTGGCCACAGCACACTCCAGCCTGGGCGACCAAGCGAGACTCCGTCTCAAAAAAAAAAAAAAAAAGAAGAAGAAGAAGAATCATTGGGACCCCTTTTTTACAGAGATCCAACTACTCATGCTATGGGCCTCATAGCTCAAGGAAAATCCATATTAGAGTGGAGAACCTGATTCTCCTTTGTTTTGGCACATCCTTTTTGGTATTCCTTGCTGTGTGTGGCTCCAGTAAATGAGTTCTTCTGTTTAACCAAGTATTACATAAATTGCAGAGACATTTTACTTTGCAGTTCCTCAAAGTTCAACTAGGTCTTAATCAATTAAAATGTTTAGTTCTCACTATTGTTATTTTTATTCACCTATTTTTTTTTCTTTTTTTATATTATACTTTAAATTCTGGGATACATGTGCAATATGTACAGGTTTGTTACATAGGTGTACATGTGCCATTGTGGTTTGCTGCAACCATCAATCCATCATCCACATTAGGTATTTCTCCTAATGCTATCCCTCCCCTAGACCCCCAACCCCAACTGGTCCCAGTGTGTGATATTCCCCTTCCTGTGTCCATGTGTTCTCATTGTTCAACTCCCACTTATGAGTGAGAACATGTGGTGTTTGGTTTTCTGTTTCTGTGTTAATTTGCTGGGAATGATGGTTTCCAGCTTCATCCATGTCCCTGCAAAGGACATGAACTCATCCTTTTTTTATGGCTGTATAGTATTCCATGGTGTATATGTGCCACACTTTCTTTATCCTGTCTATCATTGATGGGAATTTGGGTTGCTTCCAAGACTTTTCTATTGTGGATAGTGCTGCAATAAACATATGTGTGCATGTGTCTTTGCGGTGGAATGATTTATAATCCTTTGGGTATATACCCAGTAATGGGATTTCTGAGTCAAATGGTGTTTCTGGTTCTAGATCCTTGAGGAATCACCACACTGTCTTCTACAATGGTTGAACTATTTACACTCCCACCAACAGTGTAAAAGCATTCCTATTTCTCCACATCCTCTCCAGCATCTGTTGTTTCCTGACTTTTTAATGGTCACCATTCTAACTGGCATGAGATGGTATCTCATTGTGGTTTTGATTTACATTTCCCTAATGACGAGTCATGATGAGCTTTTTTTTCATGTTTGTTGGCCACATAAATGTCTTCTTTTCAGAAGTGCCTGTTCATATCCTTCACCCACTTTTTGATGGGGTTGTTTGTTTGTTTCTTGTAAATTTGTTTAAGTTCCTTGTAGATTCTGAATATTAGCCCTTTGTCAGATGGATAGATTGCAAAAATTTTCTCTGATTCTTTGGGTTGCCTGTTAATTTGATGATAGTTTCTTTTGCTGTGCAGAAGCTCTTTAGTTTAATTAAATTTGTCAGTTTTGGCTTTTGTTCCATTGCTTTTGGTGTTTCAGTCATGAAGT
>NW_012109153.1:728077-761308 GCF_000951045.1 Mandrillus leucophaeus
ATGGTTGAACTATTTACACTCCCACCAACAGTGTAAAAGCATTCCTATTTCTCCACATCCTCTCCAGCATCTGTTGTTTCCTGACTTTTTAATGGTCACCATTCTAACTGGCATGAGATGGTATCTCATTGTGGTTTTGATTTACATTTCCCTAATGACGAGTCATGATGAGCTTTTTTTTCATGTTTGTTGGCCACATAAATGTCTTCTTTTCAGAAGTGCCTGTTCATATCCTTCACCCACTTTTTGATGGGGTTGTTTGTTTGTTTCTTGTAAATTTGTTTAAGTTCCTTGTAGATTCTGAATATTAGCCCTTTGTCAGATGGATAGATTGCAAAAATTTTCTCTGATTCTTTGGGTTGCCTGTTAATTTGATGATAGTTTCTTTTGCTGTGCAGAAGCTCTTTAGTTTAATTAAATTTGTCAGTTTTGGCTTTTGTTCCATTGCTTTTGGTGTTTCAGTCATGAAGTTTTTGCCCATGCCTATGTCCTGAATAGTATTGCCTAGGTTTTCTTCTAGGGTTTTTATAGTTTTAGGCTTTATGTTTAAGTCTTTAATCCATACTGAGTTAATTTTTGTATAAGGTGTAAGGAAAGAGTCCAGTTTCAGTTTTCCACATATGTCTACCCATTTTTCCCAACACCATTTATTCAATAGGGAATCCTTTCCCCATTGCTTTTGTCAGGTTTGTCAAAGATCAGATGGTTGTACATGTGTGATATTACTTCTGAGGCCTGTGTTCTGTTCCATTGGTTTATATCTCTGTTTTGGTACCAGTACCATGCTGTTTTGGTTACTGTAGTCTTGTAGAATAGTTTGAAGTCAGGTAGTGTCATGCCTCCAGCTTTGTTCTTTTTGCTTATTATTGTCTTGGCTATATGGCTTCTTTTTTGGTTCCATATGAAATATAAAGTAGTTTTTTCTAATTCTGTGAAGGAAGTCAATGGTAGCTTGATGGGGATAGCAACGAATCTATAAATTACTTTGGGTAGTATGGCCATTTTCATGATACTGATTCTTTCTATCCATGAGCATGGAATGTTTTTCCATTTGTTTGTGTCCTCTCTTATTTCCTTGAGCTGTGGTTTGTAGTTCTCCTTGAACAGGTCCTTCACATCCCTTGTAAGATGTATTCCTAGGTATTTTATTCTCTTTGCAATTGTGAATGGGAGTTCACTCAGGATTTTTTGGTGTATAGGAATGCTTGTGATTTTTGCACATTGATTTTGTATCCTGAGACTTTGCTGAAGTTGCTCATCAGCTTAAGGAGATTTTGGGCTGAGACAATGGGGTTTTCTAAATATACAACCACGTCATCTGCAAACAGAGACAATTTGACTCCCTCTCTTCCTATCTGAATACCCTTTATTTCTTTCTCTTGCCTGATTGTCCTGGTCAGAACTTCCATTACCATTTTGAATAGGAGTGGTGAAATAGAGCATCCTTGTCTTGTGCCGGTTTTCAAAAGGAATGCTTCCAGCTTTTGCCCATTCAGTTTGATATTGGCTGTGGGCTTGTAATAAACAGCTCTTATTATTTTGATATATGTTCCATCAATACTTAGTTTATTGAGAACTTTTAGCATGAAAGGGTGTTGAATTTTATCCAGGACTTTTCAGAATCTATTGAGATAATCATGCGGTTTTTGTCATTGGTTCTGTTTATGTGATGGATTGAGTTTATTGAGTATATTGTGTTGAACCAGCCTTGCATCCTAGGGATGAAGCCGACTTGATTGTGGTGGATAAGTTTTATGATAAGCTGCTGGATTTGGTTTGCCAGTATTTTAGTGAGGATTTTTGCATCGATGTTCATCAGGGATATTGGTCTAAAATAATCTTTTTCTCAGATTATCTCTGCCAGGTTTTGGTATCAGGATGATGTTGGCCTCATAAAATGAATCAGGGAGGATTCCCTCTTTTTTTATTGATTGGAATAATTTCAGAAGGAATGGAACCAGCCCCTCTTTGTACCTCTGGTAGAATTCGGCTGTGAATCCATCTGGTCCTGGGCCTTTTTTTTGGTTGGTAGGCTATTAATTACTGCCTCAATTTCAGAACATGTTATTAGTCTGTTCAGGGATTCGACATCAACTAACCCTAAATGTAAACAGGCTAAGTGCTCCAACAAAAGACACAGACTGGCAAGTTAGACAGAGTCAAGACCCATTGGTGTGCTGTATTCCAGAGACCCAACTCATGTGCAAAGACACACATAGGCTCAAAATAAAGAGATGGAGCAAGATTTACCAAACAATTGGAGAGAGAGAAAAAAAAAGCAGGGGGTTCAATCCTAGTCTCTGATAAAACAGACTTTAAACCAACAAGCATCAAAAAAGACAAAGAAGGGCATTACATAATGGTAAAGGGATCAATGCAACAAGAAGAGCTAAATATTCTAAATATATATACATCCAATACAGGAGCACCCAGATTCATAAAGCAAGTACCTAGAGACCTACAAAGAGTCATAGACTTCCACACAATAATAGTGGGAGATTTTAACACCCCACTGTTAATATTAGGCAGATCAACAAGACAGAAAATTAACAAGGATATTCAGGACTCTGGACCAAGCAGACCTAATTGACATCTACAGAACTCTCCACTACAAGTCAACAGAATATACATTCTTCTCAGCACCACATCACACTTATTCTAAAATTGACCACATAACTGGAAGTAAAACACTTCTCAGCAAATGCAAAAGAACGGAACTCATAACAAACAGTCTCTCAGACCACAGTGCAATCAAATTAGAACTCAGGATTAAGAAACTCACTCAAAACTGCACAACTACATGGAAACTGAACAACTTACTGGGTAAATAATGAAATTAAGGCCAAAATAAGTAAGTTCTTTGAAACCAATGAGAACAAAGACACAACGTACCAGGATCTCTGGGACACAGCAAAAGCAGTGTTAAGAGGGAAATGTATAGCACTAAATGCCCACAGGCAAAAGCAGGAAAGATCTAAAATTGACACCCTAACATCAGAATTAAAAGAACTAGAGAAGCAAGAGCAAACACATTCAAAAGCTAGCAGAAGACAAGAGATAACTAAGATCAGAACAGAACTGAAGGTGATAGAGATAGGAAAAACCCTTCAAAAAATCAATGAATCCAGGAGCTCGTTTTTTGAAAAGACTAACAAAATAGACCATTAGCCAGACTAGTAAAGAAGAAAAGAGAGAAGAATCAAATAGACACAATAAAAAAAGATAAAGGGGATATCACCACCGATCCCGCAGAAATACAAACTACCATAAGTGAATACTATAAACACTTCTACACAAATAAATTAGAAAATCTAGGAGAAATGGATAAATTCCTGGACACATACACCCTCCCAAGACTAAACCAGGAAGAAGTTTGCTCACCTATTAAACATGTTCAAATTGTCTCTTTAGTAGAGGGGACAAGAGAGTCAGTTTAACTTTGTCAGCTCGGCAAGTCTCAATTGACCGGAGTAAGGAATTGCTGCCAAGAGCTGTGGATGTCTCCATATTCCGAGCTGTGCACAAGAAATCAAGAGTGGAGTAACAGGGCTGTCTGTCCGGGCACAGTGGCTCATGCCTGTAATCCCAGCACCTTGAGAGGCCGAGGCAGGTGGATCACCTGAGGCCAGGGGTTTGAAACCAGCCTAGCCAACATGGTGAAACCCCAACCCTGCTAAAAATACAAAATTAGCTGGGAGTGGTGGTGCATGCCTGTAATTCCAGCTACTTGGGAGGGTGAGGCAGGAGAATAGCTTGAACCTGGTAGGCAGAAGTTGCAGTGAGCTGAGATTGCACCACTGCTCTCCAGCCTGGGCAACAAGAGTGAAACTCCATCTCAAAGGAGAAAAAGAAAAAGACCAGGAAAGAGAGTACAACTAGGTCATCATGACAAGAAGGAGGTTCATAAACAGAAAGGAGCTGGAATCCAAAGCCTTTGGATCTGAATATCTGAGCTTAGGTAGTGGGTCATTTAAGTACAGTGCTAGATTAGTACCTGAAATTGGATTTGTCACCTCCTGCATGAGGCAAGACAGTGTGTCAGGGACACTAAAAGAGCTGGCAGTAGAGATCACTGTAATATTGAAAATTATGGAGATCTTATTCCCTTCAGTGTACATTCTGCAAATGTCAGCTATACCCACTGCTTTCTCATTTTTGCCCTCTGTCTACCTGCCTTGAACATCTCCGACAGTTAAAGATGAAAGGTGTAGAGATTTTGCTGGCTTTTAGCTGGGGAAAGGAAAGTCTCCAGGCCAAGAATTATTTGGAAATGCCTCCCCCACAGTGTGAGTATAATTAATTCCATGATACTACCATGCTGCTACCTGTTAAATCAATCATCCTCCACAGCTACAGTAAAACATGGTTGTGTATTTTACTATCTCATATCTTTTTTTGTGTAGACTTTACCATAATTTGGTGATGCTCTCTCAGTGTTAACACATTGCTCCTTAAAATGTCCTGAAAAAATATTTTCAAAATATGGACTCCCTTACCCAAGTTTAAAGACACTGAGTGCCTGGTTTCGTTCTTGGAGTTGTGATCATTAGTGTAATCATGTAGTATGAGGGACAAGGTACAGCTAAAATTTTTGTTCTCGTGCTTCAGATTTTCTCTTACCCATGTTCAAAGCATCCAATTCAAAGCATAAAATAGAGGCAATAATAAAATAGTAGAGTTTTTTTTTTTTTTTTTTTTTTTCCCCCAGGAATTGAGTTCTCATCTCTGAATGATTGACAAGTGACTTTAGGCAAATGACTTGGCCTCTCCCTGTATCCTTATGTTAACTGGAGGCAATAATATCCAATCTACCTATTTCACAGTATTCATATGAGGATATCAGAAAGTAGAGACGAACATGCTTTGAAAACCTGAAAATATGAGAATAAGAAATTATAAAATAAAATTTAAAATTGTAACAGTGAATTTGGTAGAGTTCACTACTTGACAATTAGTAAGTTAAATATATCTGTTGCTCATATTTAACTTATTCTAAAATTACTTAGGAAATAGTATATATCTTCTGATTATTTTTGACATTATTTTTAAAGGATACTGTCCAAAATGTAATAACTTATCTCAAGTATGATTATTCCTTACACAGAGTAGAAAATAAGTCATATTTATCTCACCTGCTTAAATTTTTATTAATTTTTAGCAAAGTATACCAAAACAAAACACCCTGGTTTGTAAAAACCAACGTATATTTAAATACAGGGATCTAAACTATAAGAGTTACCAGCTGATGCTACTTGGCTGAGATTTCTGCCATTATCTAGTAAGCCAGTCCTGTAAAGATCATGTCACTCTTGTGTCACTATCTTAGAGGATTGAGACAGACAGAATGATTTAAATCAATATAATTACTACACTAGGGTTCAAAGAAAGCGTGTCTTGTGCCTCTCAGGACAGGTACTCAGAGTGTGTCTGAGGAGGAGATGAAGTTTGGTCAGCTTCGTTGACAGGCCACACTTTGGTTGACTCTTTAATCACTGTTTTTGTTTTGCATTTTCTTTGATTTAAGGAGGAAGAGAGGAAAGAGAAAGACATCTTTTTCTTCCGTGTGCGTGTGTGTGTGTGTGTGTGTGCGTGTGTGTGTGGTGTGTGTGTGTGTGTGTGTCAGGTTCTCACTCCCATTGCCCAGGCTGGAGTGCAGCAGGGCACCATCTCAGCTTTCTGCAGCCTCCGCTTCCCTGGCTCAGGTGATTCTCCCACCTCAGCCTCCTGAGTAGTTGGTACTACAAGCATGCACCAGCATGCCTGTTTAATTTTTTGTATTTTTGGTAGAGACAGGGTTTCACCATATTGCCAGGCTGGGTTTTTGTTCTTTGTATCAACAATTTGATTATGAATAATTTAGTAGAAATAATATTCTGTGATTAGTTTTATCCCATGTACGATTTTAGTATTTTTATTTTCTGTGAATATTTGAATAAAAACATCCCATGTCTTCTTCATTGTACTTTTTTCTCTCTTCTACGCTCTCTTCCTTTTTTTCCTACCGCAATCATGTTAGGCCAGCATCATGGGTTGAGAACAGTACTGCTGTTAGCCTGGAAGCACCTGGATAAGTTCTGATGTGTGTGATCTTGGAAAAGTCATTGATCCTTTCTGGGTGAAAAATGATGTTGCATGTGCCAATGTCAAAGGTCCTCTCTAGTTCTAAACAGAGTCAACTTATTTTCTTAAAATCAATCCATGTGATGATTCTCTTTTGGAGATATCACCTATTCCTCTCATTGTGTCAATTAACACTCCTCCAGTAAAGTTTTTGTGTGTCTCAGGAAATGTAGTCAAAATACAGCTGAATGTCCATGGAAGGCTTAGCTAAAGAAAAACTGAAAATTCAATACTTATGAGGAAAAACACTTACTAATGGCATGTAAATTGATACAAAATCACTTGATTGAGATGAAAAGCTCGTTATCTTTTTTCAAACGTTAAATGTGCATGTATCTGATGAGTGATTTATTATAGAGAAGCTGAGGCTCAATGTATATAATATTTATCTTTACAGGAATATTTTGGGGACTCTAATAAGTCACCAAATGCAACCCACAATATATTTTAGAATTCCATCATTAGATCACTGAATAATATTTTTTGTAATTTAGCTTAACAAGCACATTTGTGAAGTATCATGTAGCCTTCCAATGCTCCAGGCAAAAGAACCCTCTTAAGGTAGATTTTCTGGATGATGAAGGCTCTCCACATGGCTCCCTGACAGATTATAGGGCTTCTCTATAGGTTAAAATGTGCAGTTATCCTGGTATCTGCAAAAGTAAAATATCACATATCACAGTACTCTAGGTACACTGTCACCGTCTCCTAGTTGCCTTTGCCCTCCTTTCCATTTAGTTATCTCTGGCTTTCTAGAGCTCTTGAACTTGAAAAAGGTTAGACAGCACACCGCTGGAGCAGTTTGTGAGCATCAGCAGATTTAGCTTGTAATTTCATTGATCTATATGGGCTCACTGTTTGCAAACCAGCTGCCGCACTGTTTCCCTACAGCTACTGATCTCAGTAGCATTGATTTTTTCCCCCTTACATTAACATAGCATTACTCCTTTAATGGGCAATAAATGACTGGATGTAAATACAATCAGGGCTGCAACAACAAAAGGAAACCATCAAACTCATTTTTATTTAAGATATTCTTTCCATTAATATTTGCCATAAAATTATAACGCAAATTATTGACAAAAGTAATGCAATTTTGATTTTAGTCCATTTTGTTCGTTTGTAGATATGTGGTGTCTGCCAAGTGGTCTTCTCTTCCTAATGCATTAGGCAAAGCAATACAATAACGGTGCCTTTATGGATACTGTAAATTTGCACCATTATGTTAGTACAGCTAAATTCTATTCATGAAAGAAAGTAGAAAGCAGTACAAAGGTTTACACTTAACTTCACCTATCCTGAAAATGAAGGTGTCTCAGATTGTGTCAACTGGCTAAATGACACCAATAAAATCTTGGTTGATTTCAATAAAATTAGAAAAACATTGACTAATCTTTGATATTAAAGAACCCAGTCTACATCACATTAAGATGTAACCCTTACACATCTTCCTGCTGTATGTTTAAAGTGGGTGTCTGTATGTATGCAGGGCGAACACTATTTAGAAATTATTTCTCAGTTAAACACTGTAAATGATAACTGTGGGAGAGGATATAAAAAGCATGCATTTTAAAGTTAATTATACACAGATATATTCTAGGTGGTGAAGGACGTGAAAAGAACCTAAAAACAGACCACTTCTGGTGATCAATTCAGTTACTTTAAAGAAGCAAATCACCATTAAGCCCAACCGATAATTTCAATTGTAACAAAGCAAAGTCAACAATATATTTTATTTCATAACCTGTAGAATTTTGACTGGTTTCTATTTCTACTGACAATATAGAAATAATCTCTCATACTCAACACGATCTCTAGTACTAAGTTTAATGATTCATTTTTTTGTTTGTTTTGAGATGAGCAAAAATCTTTTGGCAGCAACTTTCTTAGCTCTTTTACTCCAGGACGCTGACGAGTGTGAGTTTGAATTTTTAAGAAAATTGTTCTGAATCTAAAGCCTTCTAAAAAATCACCTATGTTTAGCCATGACTTTATACATTTTTATTTACTTTCTCAATATTTTTCTATGAGTTTCCAAATTTCACTGAGGTTCAGGTGCTATTACATCTCAAATAAGTGAGAATAGCCATTTATTTTCAGCAACAATTTTTACTGGTGTTTTGTTCATGGGTTTTCTTTTTTAAAGATTATGTATTATGGAAAGATGATAAGAGTATTGATCTGAAGTAAGATTCACCAGAATCAAGGATAGAGGTGGCAAAAAAAATCTAAAACATCCTCAGTACCTTCCAATGCAATTCTTACATTTAAATGGTTTTATTACTGTTTTATTGTTGTCACTGTTACTTACAAAAACATTTACTCATCTCTTTCACTCTAATGTCTTTTTCCAAAATTATGTCATTGTCTATAGTTTTCATCAGCAGTCTGACCCATCTCCAAACATAAGACTTGTAAATGACTTTGGCATGAACAGTACATTATTTTTATGGTATTTATCGTCCAAAGTCTCACTTGTAAACAATAAGCTACTGTCGAGGGTCTGTCATTATCTGTGGGTGATTCTGTTACCTGCAATACTTCTGTACTTCCTGCAATACTCATCTGTTCTGCTGCCTTCCATGTACCAATCAATTTTAAAAGATGTATTTATTTACTTAAATGAATCAAATGCTCCTCATTTCTTTCTTGATGGTGAAAAGAAAATAAGAAGAGTGAGATTTTCTCTCTTTCAATTCCATGACTCCAGATTTAGAAGGGAAAGGAATACTTAGGAAAATGAAATATCTTTGTAATAATTTGTGGAGGTGGGGAATAAACAAAAATGTTTCATGTAAATACTGTTTCCTTTTTAGAATTTTATCTAATCCAAATTTTATATATTTTTATATATAGATATATAGATATCCAAGTTTATTTCTATTATCTTTATGACAATAAATTCCAGCCCAAATTCTATGTGATCCAATAGTGTCCAAAAAGTTTTTAATATTTCAAATATAGTAACTATAAATTTTATTATTCAATTAACATGTAAAATTATTTAAGACCACACTGAATTGTTTGTTACAACTTTATTTCTCTTCAATATGTGACAGGCTTACTTCCAAACTGCAATACCATAAATACAAAATTATTTAGAATCTTTAAGAAACTAGGCTTTCTGGATTAACTTATACAACAAACCTACTAGTTACCAGAAACTATTTATTGAGCACTAGTTGCAAGTTAGAAATGATCAAGATGTGCCCCCAGCCTCAGCTTACAGTCCAGCAGAGTTACATAAGGATATACAACTCAATCTATTTTTTTGTGTGTAAAACTTCCTAGAACTGACGAGACACTTCCTTCTTTACTGATTATAGCAGACAATGGTCTATGGCCCCCACATCATGGACACACAGAAAAACTACATCTCTCAGGTCCCTTGTAGCTAGCTGGTGACATGGATAATGAAATGTTGGCAGAAATGATGAGTTTTGCTTCCAGGCATGACTTCTAAAATATCTCATGCAATCCTCCATGGAACCTCTCTTCCTTCACCTATTAACTAAACAAATGAAGAGGGTCTATCACGGAGTTCTAAGAATACTCCACAGTATGACATACCAAAAGAAAGCAGTATGGATGAAGAGCTTCCAGGAGAACCTCCTGACCCACATTGTCATGAGTGGGAAACAATATTTTGTCATGTTAAGAGTCTGAGATTTTAGGTCTGTGTGTTCCAACAGCTAGGATTTACTACTCTGACTGTTAATAATTCTCAATGATCATTTTGCAACTCATTGTCCTGTTTTGTAATATTAATACAAAGGCACACATAAGCTTTAGCAAGGAATGCAGGGCTTTGGGTCCTTATGCTAAAGGAGACTCATATTTCTCACTTTTATGAATTAACTTATTTCCTCTTGTAGATTTTTCCTGAACATATTTTCCTAGGTGTACAGCAGGGGTGTCATTCTTCATTGAAAATCATGTAGCTATCTCTGGCTTTAATTTTGTGGGTCTAAAATCTATATAATTAAGCTGAAAATTATTAGCTAACATTTATATAACACTAAGTACCAGGCAAAACTTTAATCACATGCAAACTTCATTAAAACGCTGTAAGGTAGATATTATCATACTTATTTTATATCTGAGGAGATGGAGATTTTACGGAATTGAAATAAATTACCAAATGAGTAAATTCTAGCACAAGTACTTGACCCTAAGTCTGTGAATGCTCAAACTATTAATTATCTTAAGCATATGTAGTTAAGTAGTATCTTTTACTAGAATGGCTCAAGTAATAATATGTGACAGGATATTATCTTACGAAGTTTATATTGACCTCTGATAGCCCTCTTCCCTTTTTGTAGGGTGTATTTTATTTCTTGACTATGTTCTTGATAGATTATAGTTTCAGCAAGATGAGATGTATTTTCTTACAATAGATTTGTAATAATCTCTTATCTAATATACATGGCTATAATTTTTTATATTTTAAAATGTTTATTATGGAAAATTTTAAATACATTTTAATGTATTTGTAAAGAATATATGATCCCATATATCAACTATACAGTTTTAGCAATTATCAGATAATGGCCAATCTTGTTTTACAAAGCCTCCACACTCCCCAGATTACTCTGAAGCAAATCTCCAACATCAAAATTATTTCATTTGTAAGCAGAATAGATACTATCTTTTAGATAATAATTTCTAAAAGATACAATTCTTAAAAATATAGAATTGCAAGGTTATAATCATACCTCAAAGATGTTAACATAATTTGTGTAGAAATTCTTAAAAGATATTATTCATGTAATTACAAAATAACATATATTACATGTATGTTGTGTTCCAGGCCTATCTTCAGATGTTCATGTCTTTGAATTCTGGTCGACACATTTAAACAGGTTTGATTCTGTACTCAAATTACACACCTAATTCTTTTTTTGTTCTTGTTGTTCCAAGCAGCCTCCAGGGCTGGCTATTACTTAAAAGTTTGTTTTTGTTTGTTTAAATTATTGTGAATTTTTCTTCCATGCCATTAAACATTTACACATCAAATTATTGTCAATAACATTCCTATTTTATAGTTATGTACAACTTGCTTGTTTACAATCTCTGCATTACCCACGATGCAACAGAATTAACTAACCACAAGTTATTAACTTTTTTCCTATTAATGTTAAAGTTCTAGGGGTAAAAACTAGGACTTAAATAACTACTAATTGCCAGAATTTAATGAAGTGCCTTAATAATTCCTCAAAAGCATGGCCTTGCTTCTGAACAGGAAGTTAGGATTCTTAATCTGTTTCTGGCATCCTGACTCTGACTTGTGTATCATTTTCTGCATCTGTGCCTCACTATCCTTGTTGTTAAAAGAGGAATAACAAGATAATAATACACATGCTTGTGTGCTACACAGAAATCTTGTGAAAATTAATACTCAAAAAGGACTTCAGAGCTTAGTGAGACAAGGCACTTTAGAATATAAACACCATGCAATTATTCTTATTACTGTGAGCTAGAAAAATGCTCACAAGAAATAGCATGATTATTGTGGCATGCATTAAGCCAAATAAGAAAGCAGGCTACTGGGGAATCCCATCGAAGATAAAAATTACTTTGACCAATCCTTCCTTCCCTCCAGCCACTGAAAGAAATTATTTTTATAGCCATGTTAAAATGGTACCCTAACTTCCTTTCATTTTGCTTAAAATCTGTGATACAGGAATTGTGCTTAAATGAAATTTCCATCAGCTTTTACATATTAAAAAAGCAAGTGCATTTTAATGCAGATATTGAACATTAAATCATTTTTTGCTGCAGGTTATTGCAAGTAAATAGTAATTGTAAAATAGATTCTTTTTGATGAAACAAAATGAAAATAGACTGCTAAATGTTCACCTCAGATTTTCTCATCATTTCATTAACAGTTCAACTAGGAAAGGTACTTTTATAATGATGGGCACGAAAATCATACTCATCAGTTTGCATCCATATGCATATATTGATACACTGACTCTGTTGCCTTAAAATAACAGAACAGAAATATATGAAATGCTTATGCTTCTTAAAATTATTTGTGAGGACTATTTTATTTAACAATTATCTCTTTATTCACAATATTCAAACACCAGATTAATTAAGATGTGTAACCAAATTTAAATAAGAATCAATTTGCAATTCCACAGTCTTGTCTTTTTAGGAAACAGGAATTAGAAAAATAAAAATTAGTAAAACAGGTTAGATTCTTAGTGGACTAGCCACAAACTTCTGTCCTACTTTTGTGTCAACGGTAAACTCAAACCCTTTCCATCCCCATTTACTTTTTGTATCTTTATAAAATATTTTTCTGTAGGTTCAACTATTTTACATTTCCACATATGGCTTGCCCCAAAACCTAAATTAAAGTAATTATGCACTTTCAGACATTGGAAAAACTGTAAATATTCAGACTGTTTTACACAAGAAAAATAAAACAGCAACGCCTTAAAAGGACACTTTCAGCTGGTGCAGACAGGGAGCAGAGAATGCTACTGCTGAGCTTGCATTGCCACCTATGGTTTCTATCTGACAGTTCTCAGGGAAAAGAAACGTGCTCCATCCTCTGGGTGTACAGTGGCACCTGGGCACTATGCTTCTAGCTTTAGCTCAGTTTGGAATAAACACCTTACAGCACGTGAGCATTGAGTCAAATCCTAAATTTGGGAAATACATATACTTGATTTAAATTCTCATGAATGCAATAAATTAACATCTCACAAACTTCATCACTTTAATACATACTGTCAACCTTACACAAATTCTCAAATTATGGTAGTCAACATTCCTTTAAATAACAAGCATTTTGATACATACTTTCAATTGTAGAAATCCCTAAGGAAAACACTCCTGTTTGCTGACCTCAAATTTTACCACTTGTCAAATGATGCAAGTTAAATGGTACACACTCTATGTTTTCACTTCTGAGCTACATGGTGAGCTTGTTGGGAGCAGAGGCTGCTCCTCATGTCATTGCACACCCACACACTGATGGCAGAGTGCTGGGCTCAGAGAAGTGGTTCTATCAAGTTGAGCTTATTGATATGTCCTCTTGACTTTATCTTATGACTAATTGTCTTAGGTCCAGTTCCCTAGGAGCAGGGCCTGAGCAAATAGATTAAATGCACATGATGTAGTGAGATCTTCAAGCAAAGCTTCCGAAGGGGGGAGAAAAACAGGGTAGGAAACAACTGAGCAAAGATGTGGCCTCAAGCCAAATCTAGCATTGGCCAGCTTCTCAACATGGATGGAAGGGGGGTTCTGAAGCGTAAAGTGCGCCACACAAATGCCTCTCCTTGAGGCTGGAGGGTCAGCCAGTTGTACCCCTTATTACTGAGTCTTAGAAATGGCCACCCCTGGATGGTTGGAGCTGTGTAACATCCTAGGTGAGGCAGCTTCTTCAGCTGAGGGCAAATCTCCAGAGAAGGGGACAGCAGTGAGCTGTGGGTAGCCCCACTCCCAGCAGCTAGGGAACAATAAAAGGGGCCTAGTAAAGGGGATCTGGGCAGAACATCTATAGCATCCACTCAAATGCACTTGTTTCTTACATCAAGTTTACTCTATCTAAGCGCAGATTATCCAGGCTACTCTAGTTACAATTCTTGAGGAAACCTACTAGTTTCTCCATTGGTTCTGTGGCAAAAACTGATACTCATCATCTCCTTCCATCACCCAACATATGTTCCTCTCTCTCTCTAGCAAGTCCACTGGCTAAGGTAGCTTACCTCAGGGTGTAACGCAGAGCCCTATTCCTTAGGATTGAGCTCCTATTCTGATGCCCTTACTAGGAAGGTCATGGTTGCTGTACCATTCACAGGTACAAGCGAGCATAGGAAGATCCAGAGACACTTCCCTACCCTGCCCAGTGGATCAGCTGAGTGTCAAGCAAGTTCTTACCTCCTCGCTAGCTTTTCTAACTCCCAAAAAAGGAAAGGGTCGATTATTCCTATATTGTGTTTGATGGTCTACTGGCACACACTGCCTAATGCTACTGAGTGGCATCTGTACCTTTACATTGTAAGTACAGTAGTAGGAATCTTAGTGTACAGCTTAACCCACAGTTGGAAGAAACCCACTCTAAAAACACAGAAGTCTAGACTCACAGGGCTTAAGGTTTTAGGATCAGGAAGCACAAATTCTCCAAGTGATTTCTGGAAAGTAATGGTGAATGGAGCCACTCCCACATTCACCACTTTGCTCCCAAACCCGCATATATTATTAGTTTGCTGGGGCTGCCATAACTAAATACCACAGACTAGCTGGCTTAACTAACAAATTTATTTATTTTCTCACAGTTCTGAGGGAGAAAAGTCCAAGATCAAGATGCTGGCAGGATTGGTTTCTCCTGAGACCTCTTTCTTTGATTTGCAGATGGCCATTTTCTTTCCATATACTCACATGGCCTCTCCTTTGAGTGTATGCATCGTTGGTATCTCTTCCTCTTCTTATAAGGACACTATTATATTGGATTATAGCCTAGTGCAACCTTACTTACCTAAGCAAAAGCCATATATGCAAATATCGTCATATTAGGGGTTAGGGCTTCAATATATAAATGGGGGGGATACACAATTCAGTCCATAACACTATGTATTATACCTTTTGCTGATATAGCACCATTGGATATTGGTGTAAGAATATACTACATTCTAAAGAATAATGCCCATCTTTTCAAGGTGTCACATCCAAACCGGTGCCTAATCTGCATCTTTTAAAGGCCAATTAAGCATTCTACAAGGATAGCACTAGATGCCATAGGTGATGGGACCTATAGGCCCTGCTATGGTTTGCATGCAGTTTTTTTGTCCTCACCAAAACTCATGTTAAAATTGCATCCCCAATGTGCTGGGGTTGGGACTAGCTGCAGGTGTTTAGGTCATGAAGGTATGTCCCTCATGAAAGGGCTGGTGTTGTTCTCATGGTAGTGAGCAAGTTCAGATTCTGGCAAGATGGAATTAGGTCTCATGGGACTGGATTAGTTCCCATCAGAGTGGGTTATTATAAAGAAAATTATAAAGCTTGGCATGGTGGTGCAACTCTAAGATGAATAGCTGATGCATTACACTTCCACTCAGGTGTGGCCTTAAGAACAATAGTGAAGGAAGGATATCAACTAATAGGCAGAGCTTTGAGAAGAGCTCCTAGTTATTAACTTGTGTAAGAGGAAAACAGTTTGAGGTAGTAACATTTATCAATGTTTGGTCCTTCTTCACATGTGCATATCCTTTTTTGACCTTCTGCAACATGTTTTGATGCAGCACAAAAGCCATGTTTCATGTACAACCTAGAACCGTGAGCCAAATAAACCTCTTTTCTTTATAAACTATCCAGCCTTAGGTATTATGTTATAGCAATACAAAGTGGACTAAGGGAGTCCCCATAGTCATGTACCCACTTCTCTATCTCCTTTGCCAAAAAACGATTGTTCTGGCCTGAGATGTTATTATGCAGAATATCACATCAGCAAATCAAACACTCCACAAGTCCATGAAAAATTATATTGGTCAAAGTCCTACAGGAAAGAAAAGTGAACCCATATGTGTTAATCCTGGTTAGGAAAAATTCTACCCTTTTCAAAATGGAAAGGGTCCTACGAAATCAAACTTGCACCAAGTGGCTGATGGAGCTCTTTGAGGAATATTCTCATACAGGACACTTAGCATTAGTTTCTGTTGCTGACAAGTTGGACATTCAGCAGCAGTGACTGGTTACATAGGCCTTGGTAACATAGAGCCCATATTCTTAGGCATATACATAGAGTCCATATCTGTCCCATGGCTTCTCCACTCATACACCCACGGTGCCATTATTGTCACAGTCAAGGGCAGGAGCTAAAAACAACCAGCCAAGTCATCCTGGGTATTCGGTTATTTAGCACCTCTTCTACAACGAATCTGCTCTAGCATGCAATGAGAAGAGCTTCATGCTTCCTTTCCACATCCATAGATCCACATACATGTCTCCTCTTAAACCTCTTGGACCCTGATCTCACAATATTGCTCCTTCCAGATCCCTTGACTAAAGACTAGATTATTTGTTACTATTGATAAATCCATAAATGTTATCTCAAACCATTTCTTTCTTTACACAAGTTAATACTTTAAAACTCTTCCCATTGGTTAGTTTCCCTCCTTCATCATTTTGTTTCAAAGCTACACCTGAATGGAAGTGTAATGCATCAGCTATTTATCTTAGGACCATACCATGGTACCAAGCCAGCTTATCTGTGAACCAGGCTCAAGTTTTATAGCCCTCTGTCACCTGATCACAGGAAATCTCCTTGAGGCCTGCCACAGGTTAGGTTCCCCTAAGTAGGCTCAGTTACGGAATTTAGAACACAGGGAATTTATTAAGGAGTCCTCTTGAGAGCAACACTTGTAGAAGGGAGAAGAAGGAAGAAGGATTAGGGAGAATAATTCAAGCTCTAATTCAGTCTTGACCGATTCCATGGGGATTTCCAGATAAATATCTCTGTAGATAGCTAAAAAGGCCCTGCAGAATTAGCTTGCATTGTACCAGTAACCAGGCACTTATACCTGCATTGACCAGTAAAGGGAGTGACCATGAGAGAGGCAGCTCTCTGCAGCCGAAGCAATCCCTGAAATACATGAGAGCTGGAGAGTACCTTAGAATGGTATTCAATTCTGTAGAATGCTTTTTCTATCTAGTTCCAGCCTACAAAGTATAGCCAATATAAGCTCTAAATAATGATGATGCCTCCTTCATAAATGTATTATACACTAGACTCTTCTAAGAAAGAAAATCAGCAAGCAGGTCTTCAAGATTTATAAAATAAATCCTTCTATAATGACCCCTTTTCTTAGCGTTTGGTAATTTCCACCAGTCTGTCACAGAAATCTGGCATCTCTACTACATTAAATGTAAGCCATTGCTTTTCAAGCTTCCAAGATACTTCCAAGGGGTGTCTTAGAACTACTTTTGGTTGTTAAGTTCTGTATCACAGGAGGGTCCCCTCATATTAGCATACTCTCCCTTATTTAACTTTATATTCTACCCCACAATCCTAATCCAACACCTTCAGAATCCACACTCAAGAATGCTTTCTGAGTTACTGCTGTACTTGTTAGCTATTCTTGCAACTCTGAGCATATAATTTATCCCCTCCTTTAGGAAGCTCCACATTTTGTCAACTGTGTTAGGCTAAGATAGTGATCCTAGTTGCTGTTTATGTGGCCAAGAAGGGAGAAGGAGGCAGATCCAGAAGGACTTAGTATCATCCTGTAAAGCATCTGGCTGCCTCATGTGAGTTTTCTCAGTCTTCAACCAAGAGGTGGCAGAGGTATTATCTTTCAACAAGGGGGACCACTGTAAAAGCCAAGAAGTTCCAGGGGAATCTGGGAGTCCAAGGATTACAAGTACAGTAGATCCTCAAATAACATTGTTTCATTTGATGTCATTTTATTGTAACACTGATAAGAAAAGCAATAGATTCTGGCCAGAGCCACTGTTTGTGTAGTTTCTGTCTCCATGTCTGCATGGGTTTCCTCTAGATACTCCAATTTCCTCCAACATCCCAAAGATGTACACATGAGGTGAAGTGTAATGTCCACATTGTCCCATTCTGAGTGTGCATGGGTATATGGGTGTATGTGTGAGTATGCCCTGCAATGATGGGATGGAGCCCCGTCCAGGGCTGGTTCTTACCTCTGCCCTCAGCTGCCATCATAGGCTCCTAATACCCTTGACGCTGAACTGAAACAAGTGGGTTGGAAAATAAATGAATGAATGGAACACAAATCACTATCAAATAAAAATTCTTCAAGTCTATGATAATCACACAAATACACAACAATAAATGATGCAGGGAGAAAGTGCCCATTGAGCCTACAATATTTATTTGCATTTGAACTGTGTGCTGGCAGGAAGTGCTCCTCACAATTTTTGCTTTGCAAACATTTATACCTTCATTTAACCCACCACCACCATGACCACCATCACTCACTGATTCACCAAAAAAATGGGTAAAGAATTATCTTATGTGTTTTTATTAATCTTTCTTAAGTGTATGTACTGCTCACACTTAAATCAGTGTTTAATATTAGGAGTGTTTGGGGTCTTTATTTAGAAGTTTGGTGATTTTTTTTCACCAGAAATACTCCCTAGGAACTTAACTCTTGTTTATATAAATTAGTCTATGGTAAAATTTGTTTCATTATGCGTTGTTTTATTCAAAATCACCATTTCAAAAAAAAAAATCAATACCATTAAGTGAAGATTTACTCTATATATACCCGGATAACCCTATCCCAAGTTTCAGTGCCCCTCTCTTTACTTTTCATGGCTGGGAATTATGCTTTCTCTTTAGTTCTGTGACTTTTATAATTAAGTCCTATGCCTGGTCTTCAGTTCATCTGCCCTCCAGCTGTAGGAACTGAAGGTCTCTTTACAAGCTGCCAAAGAGGCCTTCTGACTCTCATACTTGGTTTTAAATTGGTGATTGATTGCCCTGAGCCTGTTATTTCATCTCTTTGAAACATCAATGGCATTCAGAAATAGCCTCTGAATTTCACAGTCCTTAAAATTTGTATTTCTCTTGTACCTCTCCAACACCAGAGATTTTGCACAAAACAGTGCATCTTCTTCGCCCATATCCCATCCAAGTTGACCTCAGTGATAACCTTAGCAATTGCACTGTGGCTGCATGGCAGAAGCCACCACCAGTGATAGTTCATTGGTATAAGCCAGCTTTCAAGTTTCTAACTTCAGGATGCCATTCTTGAGTTCTGCTTTCTGAGACCACTTTTGGTAGAATTTTAAGCCAGTTTCCCTAGAAACAAAGCCTGATCCAGGGTTTTTAGTGCTTTATTGAGGAAGATGTTTTCAGGAGTACCTTTAAGAGTGAGCATGAAGCAGGATAGGGAAGAAGAAAGAGGTGGTCAAGAATGTGCTCTCGGGTAAAGCGTAGTCTTGGAATGATCCATTTGTATTGTAGGGAGTCTGAAATATAAATCTCACTGGAGTGTTGTTCCCTTTTGAGGCAAGAAAGCTAGACTTCTATATCCCTGTATATTCCAGGCATTGTTTACATATCATTCCTGAAGGAGGAAAGAAGTGTCACAGCCTCCTTGGCTAGTTTGCTCCTAATAGCTAAGCGCAATTTTTAGGGCGCAGTGGACGGAGAGATGAGGAGTTAGGAGGTGGGTGGATGGGAGCTCTAATACATTTGCAAACAGCATTGCCAGCAGCTGAGGGATAAGTGCAGCAACCCAGGAAGGGGGACCTAGGCAAGGCACCACAGCTTCTACTGAGCTCGAACAATCACTGACCCTGGCATCAGGAAAATCATTTAATTGGTGATCCCAGATAGTTTTATTAAAACAGATTCATCCAGAATCTGTTTGGGCATAGAAAAATGGTAGATATACAAATGTCCACATAACCAAAGATCTATGAAGCAGTTCCATACAATCACATGGAAGAATCAGAATATGTGTACCAAGGAATTCATAAAATGAGATTAAACTTGGGACTAGAAGTTGACCCCACATGACATTCTGCTAGAGAGGACATGTAGGACAAATTCATTTGGCTGCCAGCACAACTCTCTTCTCTCCTTCAAGAATGGCTGCCAGCCAGCAGCAACTGAAATTCTATCCAAACACAGAGAAAGAACTTTTAAGGTAACAAAATCAGAAAGTCAAGTTCTTAAAAAAATTGATTATAACATTTGTTTTATCCAAGAAGACAGTTAAAAAAAGCTTCTTTTGAAAACATCAATAAATCGTTAGTATCTAAAAGAGCAAAAGACCTTATTACAACATCACAATTCTATCCACAGGGTAATTCAATTACTGAGTCTGTTCTACACCAAGCGAAGTCAAGACAGCATGTTTCCAAAATATTATGACCTTTTCTTTATACACATTTACATCTCTGTCTAGTGTTCCAGTCCTTACACTAACCCAGGAGTTCGGTGTTTCTTTGGCATGACTAAAATGTGAAACACCTCCATCAGCAACATCCCATGATGTCAGCCCATGTTTAACAAGGACATTAAATATTTTCATCTTCTTTCTCCCATTAAACCTTAAAGGGTCAACATTCCATCTCAATAATGATTGAGTCTATATATTCCCTATAAAATATCACTGACATAATGAAAAAATAAAAAAGCAAATTTAAAACTGAAAAAATACAAAAACAACTTTTAAAAAATACTTGGCATTGCTAAAATACAGAAGCTATCAATGGTCAAGAAACATTAATTTTTCTTTTCTAGAAGCTGTGAAGGAGAATGACTTAGATTAAAAGAAAAACTGATTGGTGTTGACTGGCCTGTTATTCAACATTAGCAAAGGAGGAGAACTCACAAACTGAGTAGTTAGGTTTCCCCAACGGAACTCAGAAAATCCCCAACGTCTACACAGTAGGACATAAAGCAAAGACAGCTCCTAGAGAAGAGTGTCTCCCAGAAGGGCGGCCCATTGTTTATCTTTTACTTCATCTGATGCACAATTTGTATGAAGCTTGTATTTTACTGTGGTGTTTTTCAATAAGAGAAGCTGGGTGAGTAAAGAGGGAATGTGGGATTTACAGTATCCCAGCCAACTTTAGACCACTTCAATAAATCCAAAAGGAAAGAAAAAATAAATAAAGCCTAGGTAGAACTGTGACTTTCTCTCACACGTGAATTGTCACAATGTCCCTCTTTTGTCCATTCCTACTGGTGACTGCACCTTTGCACTGTTTTGATATCTCCAAATTCCACCAGCAGGAATTGGAGAAGAGAGTATGTTGAGGAACATGTGTTGAGAGAAAATCAAAGGACGTAGTAACTACATGAATACCATCAATAAATAATTTTTCAAATAACGAATACTAAACAATTATTAAAATTATTAAAAGAAATGAGTTAATACAAATTAACTAAGATAGAAAAATCACCAAGGTATTAAGGAAAAAAAAAAAAAAGAACAGGTAGGAAAGAGTATCTGCAGTATGGTTAAATTTTTATTTGAAAACTTTAAACATGTTTACTAAATATAATGTATAGTATAGATGTAACATATAATTCAGGAATGGAACAATATGTAACAAAATGTTCGTAGTAATTATATACAAGTGGTAAGATCATAGGGAATATTTTTACTCTTTATATTTTTCTCTATTGTCTAAATATTTACTTTTTTAATCAGAAAAAAAAATCAATACAAATGTTTCCCTTCTTGGTGGCAGCTTACCATATGGAACTGATAAAAATGTTGATGTTACAATGTATGCACGTGGACTCTCTTCAGTATGTGTTCTTTTTCTGTTGTCTTTACAAGACAATACCTTACACAGAAGTTGAGAATCCAATAGAAGGAAATTCTGACCATTAGGCAAGGCTGGATTTTGCTTCACTCTTGAAATAAATGGCTCCCCATTCAGACCATATATTGGTGTACTTTTGGCAAAAGCACATATCCAAGGACAACGTCAGTGTGATGGTCCTACTTGTTTTATGTGACTGTGTTAAAGCAATTTACATTTTGAAGTTTGGTTACTTGGTTATTTACATAGCACAAACTTCAGACTTCTATTTCTGGTAATGGTAGATTAAATAATTCCTACTAACACTCCTGCTAAAGACACTAAAAAAACTGGATAAATATTCAAATACTTGAATGCATTGGAGAGCTCTGAAGGCCAAGATCTGGGAGAAGCTGAAACCTAGACAAGTAAGCTTGGCAATTGAGCCTACTTTTTCCTTAGGGACATCTGCGGTTCCTGAAAATTTGGCTGAAAGTCTAAGGAGATGAGCAGCTCTTTTGATAGGAGTCAGGGTGAATTACAAGTAGCTTGCTCTCTCAGGGACTGATGCCCAGCTTTGAATCATCTTGATCCTTGAGCTTGGGTTAAGGTGATCCCAGATTGCTAGTTTCTCTGGCTGCCTGACAGAAGCAAAGGTAAATCCTCTCTAGAAAAATATAGTCTCATCCTGTGCTTCACATAACTTTAAAATTTTTCATCCACAATAATTTCTTTTGGTATTTCTTGTAGCATGAATCTTTGGTATTTCCTGCAGTGTAAATCTGCTGATCATGAGAGCTTTCAGTTTTTCTTTGATTGAAAATAAATTCATGTCACCTTCATTCCTAAAAGATACTTTTTCCTTGGAATAGAATTCCAGGCTGTTCATAATTGTATCTCAACATCTCGAAGATATAATTACACTATCTTTTGGTTTCCATTGTTTGTACTGTAGCATCACCAGTGCTCAAATTTCTAGGTATCCTGAACTCTGAAATCTATCTATAATGTTCTCAGTAAGTCAACAATAAATGGATTAATTAGGCTTCTATAATAGGTCCCTATTCAAAGCCCCTACTTCCTCAATATCCACTTATTTATCAGTCCACTGCACAGTAGCTTCTATCCCTAACTTCTGGAACTGTTCTCATTAAGAACAACAGCATCTTTGTTACTGTTTTGTTTTGTTTTGTTTTTAATGCAGCAATGTTATCAGAAGGATTGCCCATAGTCAATGACATTTTATGTTGGATTCTCCAATGACATACTCTCTTAGTTTTTCTTTCTCTGTGTATATTCCTTCTGTCTCAACTTTTCAGACTCCTCTTTCCCTGGCAGCCACTTTGACCATATTCACAAGCCTTTTAGGTCTGCAATGCCCCACAGTCTTTGCAATTTTTTGGTCCTTTGTATAGTGTCTTCCTTACTAAACCACCCACTCCTCCTATCTTGTAAACTCCTTTGTCAAGGTAAGTTATGTTTATTTTGAATCTCAATCTAAATGCCATTTCCCCTGGGGTGGGGGAGGAACTTTCCGATACCCCCAACACTAGTTTAAGAGCTTCTGTTCTTTTTGCTGTCAACCACTTGGTTGTAGAAGTTATTTTTATCATTAATTGTTGGTTTAATTATATTATTTCTCACTAGGATATCAGTTTTATGAGGGTAGGGACATCTTGTTTTCAGCTGAGTCTCCAGGGTCTAGCACATAGCCTAGCCTCCACTAGTCACTCAGTAAATACTTATTATGTGAATAAGTCTGTCCTATTCTCCCCTTTTTCCATGAACCATGATAGTGCCTATATTCAGCTTTCATTACAGAATTTCTGCAATAGCCTCCAGACACATGTCCACATATTTTCCTCTCTCACATTTCAACCTACACACTGCTTTCATATCAATATAGTCTATTTGGCTTTTATATACTGTTGCTCCTCCTCTCTTTTACAAAATACATATGCCTGGGCAATCTTATTCAATAATCATCTATACATTTACTAATGTAGCTCTAGATATACAAATAAATACACACAGACACACATATATATGTGCTTGTGTGTATATATGTATATACATACACGCACACCTTCTAATTAATGTTATAGTTACGTATTTATTAGGTATGAGATTCACAGGCTTTAATATAACAGGTAGGTACTTAAAATATGGAAGATAATGAGTTACATTGTGGGCAGCATGTTGTAGTGACATATTTGTAACAGAATTGTGAATTTATGTTATATCTGTTATATTACAAATCTGTGTTTATAACACAATGCCCACATTATAACATTATTTTCCTTATTTCTAAGTTTCTCTCTGTTATCTGCAAGTCTCATTGTCTCAAAACATGGGTAATGATACTACTTTCCATTCTAATTATGAAATGTTTAAGTATCTTTCTTTCCTCTTAATTTCACTTATTTCACAGAAATATTGGTTGCTCTGTCAAACATATAGTTAATTAACTCTACCACATCACTAAACTTTCCCTCATTTTTAAGATACTGCATCACTGTTTGGAACTATATTCCCCCAGAATTTGCATGTTGAAGCCCTAACACTCAGTGTGATTATATCTGAAGACAGGGCTCTTAAAGGCCCTTCAATTACTTTTGAAGAGAGGACTAAGATTAAATGAGGTCATAAAGGTGGAGCTGTAATCCAATACGATGGGTGTCCTTATAGGAAGAGGAAGAGATACCAGAGCTTTGTGCACACAGGGGAGTGGCCATGTGAGGACACAGTGTGAAGGCAGTCTTCTGCAAGCCAGGGAGAGGCTCAGGAGAAACCAACCCTGCCAGCACCTTGATCTTGGACATTCAGGCTCCAGACTTGAAGGAAATAAATTTCTGTTTTTTTAAGCAACTCTGTCTCTAGTATCCTGTTAAGACATCCCTAGCCAACTGACAACATCACCCTCCATATCACCAAACCAAATCATCTCAAATCATTCTGAATATGTTCTTTTCCCTAAACACCTGTATCCAGATTTAGCTAAGACTCTTCCTCCCAAATATGATTTAACATTATATTTTTGTCTTTATCCTTACTGTACTTACTTAGGTCCCAATTTCTTCATCTTCCTGAACTATAATTGTGTTGTGTCTGTTCTCTGTTGCTTCCCATCTTTGTCCCCTTTTTCCTTTCCTCAACCTATTACCTGAATCATCTTTCTACATAACAAAAGTGATTGCATCACATTCCTCTTAAAAACCTCTAATCTGCATGAGCTATAAGACAAAGGGTAAATGCCTTATTTGGGGATACATGGTCCCATGGAACTCAGCTCAACTGAACTGTCTAGCCTTTTCTCCATCACTGTTCTTCTAGCCTCCAGCCACACAAAAACGCTGCAGCATAATTAAATTTCTATCTTGGACTGTTATGTTTCCTGACTTCTCTCTTGATTCAGTGAAGCCCTTCCAGCACATCTGGGCAGAATAAGTATTCCCTGAATTGTCACCATCACTTTTTTTTAATTAATAAATAATTCTGTGGTATATTCATGAAATGAAGTGAGTATGTTTACATGACTATTGCACTAGATTATGAGTGTTTTGAGAAAATCAACAGCATGCAATGTATATTTGTATTTTGCATACTTAGCATTGGGCATGACCATAGTACTCGACAAATGAGGGTTTCATAAATGAATGGACAAAATAATAAATTAATGGTATTCAAACATAACTCAAATTTTCTGCTTAAAATTCTTGAAAAAATCTATTGGTAGCCTAAGCAACATAGTGAGATTCTATCTCTTCAAAAAATAAAGAAATAAGATGGTTGTGGTGGCATACGGAAAGCTAAAGTGGGAGGACTGCTTGAGCCCAAGAGGTCAGGGCTGCAGTGAGCCATGATTATGCCACTGCACTCCAGCCTGGGTGACAGAACAAGACCCTGTCTCAAAAAAAAAAAAAATCTCTTGGTATAGAATGAAGTTTGGACTTGTCAAAGTCAAGCATTCAAGACACTTTCCTCTGGACAAAAATACTTTTTTCATTGCCATGCTTCTGTTTGCAGTGTTTCCACATTTAGTCTTAGTTCAAAAATTACCTCCCACATTCTTAATAGAATGGCTTTCTGCCTAGTAATACAGTTTCTTATTAGTATGCACTATTATCACTTTTAGACTTTAAGCTTTTCAAAGTAAAAATCCATATCCATATCTGATTTGCCTTTAAAGATTCAATACCTAGTCCTGTTCATGTAGCAGACACCCAATAAAAACACTGTGACATCTACTTTATGAATGCTTACTGAGTATACCTATTGCCTCAAACATTTTGTTCATGAGTCTTCATAAAAGTTTATACATACACCTATGATGTGTGTATATTTACTTATTTATAAATGAAACATATTCGGATATACTATAATTTTAATAGATTCAAAATTTTAAATTTTAAAAGATAAAAAAACGTAAATGGAAATTCTCACGTGTTTCCCCACATACCAATGCATCTGTTTGTGTCACGGGGTAAGCCCTTCTTTGCAGACAAGTGACATAGACATGATTCCCATTATATTACAACAAAGAATTAGTAATAGCCTGTACTAGTACTGCGTTAGTCATCTAATGTTATTGAGAAAGAAGAAGTCAGCATAGTTTATTTTCCATGTAATAAAAGCTTAAAACATAATAGGTGGGAACAAAATCTGTCTAGCTATCAAGTTATACACTGAATGCTTACCACATGTCAAACACAGGGTGACAGGTGCTTTGTCTCCATAATCTCATCTAATTCTAAGAACAATCCTGTGAAGTAACTTTCATAATACTTACTTCATAGATTTTTAGAAAGATTAAAATATTAATGATGGCACAGTTTGGAGTTACAGATCCAGGATTTGAATTTACACTCAAATAACCCTAAAGCATACATTTCTTCTAGTATACCAGGTCATAGCAACATTTATTTTAATTTTAACATTTTTAACCTAAAAGGCCATATTAAAGTGATCAAACATCAGTGTAAGTTTATAGTTTGTAACAAAAGTACCACTCTGGTAGAGGATGCTGATAAGGGGCTGGAGGTGGCGGTAGCTATCCATGTGTTCTGGGAAGCATATGTGGGAAATCTCCGCACCTTCCACTCAATTTAGCTATGAACCTAAAACTTCTCCAAAAATTAAAGTCCACTTAAAAAAAATTAAACATTTCCTTTTTTTGTTAAACTCACAGGCTGAATTTGTCTCTCCATTGTCCCTACCCAGGCCCTGTGGAATCTGCTGTGAGAGTCCACACAGTCCTGGCTCACAAACACTGATCTCCAAGAGTGGAAGGGTTCTGACACCTTCGATGATTTACATGGTCAACTCGGCCCTATTGTTTTACAGGTAAAATAAAGCATGTGCAGATTCAACACTGCTTTTTGCCAAAATTATTTTCTGAATCAAAAATTAAAGCAGAAAACACACTTTCTTAAAAATCTATATTCCTGTAACTTTTCTCATTCACATCTTTGGAGCTTTGAGCATCTGTTAAAATTGGTTCTGTTATTTCTGCCTACCTAATTTAATAAAAAGTAATCTCTTTTCTAGCTTTTACTTCCTGTCCTAGGCCATTTATTCCAGACATCATGATATAATAGCTTACTGTGTTCACAAAAATCTAGTACAAGGTCTTAAAAATCTTTGTCATTAGAATATTGTCCTTCAGAAAATATAACATTAAGTCAAAATTTTCTTCAAATTATTCTCAAAGATCTAGTTTTTAGCATAATTTTAGGCAGAAGCACATTAAATTTGTATACAAGTCTTTAGAACTACAATGATATTTAAACGTCTTATTAGAATTTCTCAAGAAATATGCTCTGAAAAATATACAAGGACAAAAATGTAATAAATTATATCTTACATTTATCAGAATGCTGCAAGTGTTTAACAAAAGAATACCATGGCCATCTGCAGGTAGTTTTATAATAATAAAATTATTTTTCATTGAAAATAATAATAATGGTGGAATCGGATAGAAAAGTAATTTTATAGTTTTAGATGCCTTCGTTTCTGATATTTTATAGAAATGATGAAATTAGCCTGTAAAAATAATACTCTGTGCAAACTTAAGGACATTGAGTCTCTGGCATTTACTGTGGTAAATTTTGACAAATAATGGCAAATAAAATGAGTTTCTACTCTATTGAACAATTGTTTTAATTATGTTCATAAAAGACTGGAATCTCAAAATTTGTTCTGTAGCTTCATAAATTCCTTTATTTTATAATAGTATTTTTCTTTTGTTGATACTATATCTCAAACACTAATTAGAAAATTCAGATAATTTTTTACATTTTGCTTAAAATGTTTTGGTTTTAAATTAGTGTTTGGAAGAGACTGTTGTCTCCTTATAGCTATTCTTCCTTCTTCTAGAAAGATAACCTCCACATTTGATCTGAGCACATACGTACAACTTTCTGGCTGTGTCTTCAAGGGAATGGCCATGCTATACACCTCCTTTCTTTTTGTGTCCTCCCACCAGGTGGTGTGCAGAATAGGTGGTGAGCCACGTGGGAGAGACGGCAGAAAGAGCCTCTGGTCTTGATCTGTGAGACTTCATACTGGCTGTGGATCAACTCTTCTACTGATGTGAAAGAATAAGCCTCATCCTACTCAAGCCATTCTACCTGGGGCTTCTTATTATAGAATTCTTTTATTTTTATTTTTTGCCCTTAAAATTATTGATAAAGAGATAGGAGCTTATTTTCCAAGTGAGAGCAATATTTATTAGAATACAGGCTTGTAGCAAGTAAGGACTAAACACATTTTTGGACTTTAGAATAGAAAAGTGAAGAAAAATGAGTAGCTACATTTATACATGCATTCTAAAATTTTCTCATTAAACAAATACTAATATGGTATTTAAAAAATGCCAGGTTTCTTGGCATGGGTTGCAAGACGGACAAGGAGTAAAGCACAATCCCTGTCCTTAAGCATATTATCCCCAAGTTGAGTGCTCCCACAAATTGCTAAACATTAACCCATTGATTAATTCATGTGTTTACTCATTCAAATGGCAGCGAGGGCACAACTATGTCATGGGAATGCAGAGGAAAGGTGGCCTAATTCACTTTGGTAGTAGGTTAAAAAAATCTTCTCTTAGGATGTAGTGCCAGAGTCAATTTTGGAATACAAGATGGAATTAGTCAGGAAGGAATGCTGGAGAGGTACAATCAAAGAGCTTTGGGAGAGGAATCATGGCCATTTGCATTCTTATGGGGTTCATTGTATTTACTTTGTAGTCTAGAACCAAAACCGCCAGAATTGAAACTAGTAATGTCAACAAAGGAATATTATGAATGAATGAATGTTAGAAATCTGATTTTAATTATCAAAGGTTTTATCCGATTAGTTACAAGTTCATAACTGATTATTCAAGTCAGACAAGAACTGAAAAGTCTCTGTTGCATTGAGAGATTAAGTAGAGTGTGTGGGAGTGGACAGGATGGCAGACATGTGTGGAAGGACATCACAAAACCAGATTGCCACAAGTGTTGGCTGAGGAGTAGATGGGCACAAAATGAAGATAAGAAAGACCATTCAGGACCATTTCAGGAAGGCTGGCTGTGAAGAGCCGGGAGAGAAACTAGTAACTGAAGGAGACTGCTTAAAGGGTGCTCATCAGAATAAGGCCTGTTAAGGCCTAATTTCCCTGTTAAGGCAGCACAACCCCCTGAAACACTCAGTCTTTCACTGAAATAAAGTTGGTATTCTGGTGAGAGGATGGATTCTGCAACACAGCTTAGGTCTGTTGTTATGAATATGTTTTAGATACAATATCCAGTTGTAAAGTGTAGCCCTTTCTTTGCAATTATGTATCATGCTTTGCCTGGGTACTAAAAGGAATCTTTTCCATAATGGTAGATATGCCTCAAGAATGGTGCTACCTGGAAATAATAATAATCCAGAACTTTCATCTCTGAATTATACCAGTGTAACGTGTATAGCACTTGAATGCCTACATCTGAATGACTGCTTCCTCCCTGACTCCACATTTCTCCATAGCTCCCACTCCCTACTGGTGTCAGTAAACTATAGCCAGTGAGTAAAATCCAGCCTGTAACTGTTTTCATGTGGCCCCAAGTGAAGAATGGTTTTTACATTTTAAAAAATCTGAAATAAAGAAACAAAAGAATATGCCACAGGCAATGATGTGGTCCACAAACTCTGAATATATACTATCTGAACTTTTACAGGAAAGGTTTATCAATTCCTGCCCTATAAAATGATATAGAGTCATCATACAACTTCTTTTTTCTGCTTTTCCCTTTCATGATCTCTTCTATGATGCTTTTAAGAGGATCTATTGCTCAATGGTCTCCAAGACCTGTCTCCATTTCTAATCCCTGTCACTTTATTGGCTGCTTGCTACTCAAGTCTTCTCTTCTTTCCTGTATTACTTGCCTTTCATCTCCTTTCCCTATTGTGTCTGCTGAAATTCTTGACCTCAATATAGAGGGGCTTGACATTTTATTGTCAATACAAGAAAGTATTCCGAGGTGACGAAATACAATGTGTCATGTATGTAATCTTCAAGTACTCATCTTAATTTTTGCTGTTGCTTCAGGTAAAGAAAAAAAAAAGAAAGTTTTTTTTTTTCTTATTTCATGCCCTTCTTCCTTATCTAGTTACCTTTCCTCAGTCTTTTTTCTTAATATCACTCTTTTTCTCTTTGACTTTCATAATCCTGATTAACTCTAGTTCACTCACTTGTTACTGAGTATATCACTTCCAGGAAATTGAAGCAGATCTCAATTATTTTCTGCTTGAATTTTTTATTTGTTTGAAATGTTAAATTTAGCCAAATAAGCATCTTAAAATGTTCTAAATCATTTCATGTTTTAAAGATAAGTTGAAGCTACAGAAAATGGAACTGGACATTTTTTCAACATTGGTTTTCAGCTCATGTCAGAGAGTCAGCTTGGTAACTGCCAATGATCAACATAAAAAGAGCCCCACAACAGCTTCCCATGTTTTATCTCATCACGGCCCTTAAAATGATAAAATTCATCTAACCTTTTTCTCATTTTGCAACACTAGACCATTTACAACACAATATAATCTGCAGACCTATGAAGAACTAAGTATGCATATAATGAGGTTTTAATTTCTCTCCAATATTATCACCAACTTATCTTCACATTTTAAATATTTCCTATTAAAATTTTCCATGGTATGTACATCATTTTTTTAACTTACATGCACTCAAAATTCAGGGTGCTTTTCTCAAACCTTTTCATTATTACAGTCTTATATAAATGAGAGGGCAATGTGATACTAAAAAGTCCAACAAAATAAGCATTATGAAAAAAAGTCTGTTGGGCAATGTTCTAACATCCACTTAATCCATAAAGACAATTTCTCTCAGTATTGATGTGATATAGAATATATTCTAAGTTATGCAAGAACAAAAACTTCAAGCCTGAATGGCAACAACATTTCTATTTAATGAGTCTGTTTATACACACCAAATTTAAATATCTTGGGGTTTTTACTGGTGTCTTTTATAGATTAAATCAAACCCTAAGGATGTAATCAAATTAAAAGGATTAGCGTTCATTAATAAGACGGCAGTAATATTTCATCAAAAGTTTGCTAAGTCTCTCTCTGCAAAACCAATAGATAAAAGCAGGCAGTGCATAAAAGTGCCTGTCTACTGCATTAAAACATGACAAAAATAATATTTCTTAACATTGCCAAAGAACCATCTATTTCTGAAGATCATACCAGTTTCCATTGCATAGGCCAGTAAGGGTCATTAAACACCAATGGGTCTCTGAGTCCTTCTTCAGAGTCAATGACATTGTAGACTTCACTCGGGATCTCATTTTCCTCCACACAAGGTCTGCAGGGCAAAGAAGGCAAATGAACTATGAAAAACATAATCACTGCTTTTACTGTTGCTTTTTTTGTCATAAAAATTCCATTTATTTAAATTCCATTAAAAAGCACATTTGGCTGCCGAGAGCATAAATATACACTTTTATTATACTTAGCATTTTTCATTTAAAAAAAAAATCTGTCATTTGTTTAGATAAAAATGTGAAAATATTTCCAAACTACCTGTTTCAGCTAACCACTTTCTATGTGTTTGTTGCATACAATAAATGCTGGAAAAACAAGTGATTTGGAATACAATTCCAAAGCTATATATATATTTCCCATTAGAAGTTATCTGCTTACACTGATCATTATCCTTACTATGTCACGTGCCTGCCACTTACGACTTCTCCCAACATACATCTCTTAGAAGAGTGATTTAAATTACTTGAGCTGTAGTGGAAAACATTTTTTAAAAATCTCATTTTTCTAATTGCTCTGATGTATCTAATAAATCATTAACTGAGTAAGTGACAGCACTAGGAATTCAGGGAAGCTTTTTAACACAATGTTTTCCTAAAGACAAAACTGTAATTCAGACAGTCACATCTGCTTTGCATCTTGGGGGATTACCAAAACCAAGTATTGGAGAAAATAATCAAGCAATGACATTAATGACAGATCTGTCTTAGAAATGCACATAAACTTAGTAAAATGACAGGTGAGATAAACACTACCAAATAGTAGAAAAATTCTTATTTGTAAGTGTACACAAAACTTATAAACTAAGAGTATAAATTTATCAATAATAGGAATTATATCTAATTTTGATATAACTCTAGACCTGTGCCAATAGGTTATCTGGGAATTATTTGCTGATTTACTTCCAGAATCTCTTGGTGAACTAGCCAAATAGAAGCATTTGCATAAGAAGACGTGTTCAGAAATGTTCTCTACAGCATCATTTGCAAAAATGAAAAGCTAGAAACAAATTAAATGGCCATTAATATGAAATCGTTTAAATCATTTTATATTCACACAGTAAAATATTATTTAGCAGCAACAGTAAATAAATGTGATCTACAGATATGAACTGAATAAATTTAAATCAATTCAAAAATTGTAAGCAAAGTGCAGAAGGCTATGTACAGTATGATATCATTTATATAAAGTTTTAAATCATCCCCAAACAATTTTATACATCCGTTTAAAATGATACATATTTAGGATACGAATCTAAGCACACATGGGAAGGCCTCTGAAGAAGGCAGGGAAGAGAATCGTTCCAGGAAGGGGTATAGAGGAATTCAACTCTAGTAATGTAGTCCTTTAAAAAACTTGGAGCAATTATGACAAAATTATAAGTTTAACAAATCTAGATGGTATGTACATGCTATTCATTATTTGTGTCTATATTCTACGCATATTTGTACATATGTGTATGTACAAGCATGTATGTATATATTTTCTCTAGACATGGAGTATGTTATAATGACAAAACACACTTACACAAACAAAACCAGTGAGGTCTAGTTGTTATATAAGATTCTGCACATTGGTCCTACAGTGTTTACTACTTCACAGTAGGGTGGAACCACTAGCTCCAAAGCCCACTGGCAACAAATCCACATTTTTATCCATCCATTTGTTTCAAATGTAGTCCAAATACGTAGATTTTTGGCCATTTAGAGCCTGCCTGCTTTGCACAACCCCACTAAACTGCACCTAACATCTGCTAACCATAGATAAGGTAAACCCTGGGTCTGTAATAGACCCCAAGTTTCTGCTGCCCTTAAAAGCTTTCCCACCCAGAGTCTCTCCATCATGCTGCTGAGCAACATCCTCTAGACTGGCGCCTCCTTCTCCGAACCTCCTCTTTCCAGGAGTTCCTTTTGCCTCCCTCTCCTTCAGATTGGTGGCCCTCTAATTAGTGCCTTTGGGAAGTCATCCTGCAATAAGGGACCTCCCCCATTTACAAACCCACCAAAGCACCACCCAAGTAATGCTTGTTGTGTACTACTGCCACCTCATGGTCACATC
>NW_012109153.1:761413-793913 GCF_000951045.1 Mandrillus leucophaeus
TCACTCCATAAGTGGTCAGAAAAGGGCTCAAATGATGTCAATCTAGCTAAACGTATTTAGTCTTTTGTCAAGAAAAGACCGTTATTTCTCCAAAAATGACTATTACCTGTGAGTTTTCAGAAAAAATGCCAGAATAAAACTTTTGGATGACCCCATAAAGGAAGGACAGATTCCTACTATCCAAGAATACCATGGTATTCACAGAGGTGGCTGGAAAGCCCCAACCTGCCCTTGGTGCTTGAAGCCCAATGCCCTCTACCACTGCAGGAACACACTGCCAAGATCATAGGGACAGCATTTGAAATGTATATAATACAAAATCAAGTAGGAGAGGAGAAAAGGGAGTTTTATCAAATAATGTAATTTCAAAATACTAAAGCAATAACAATCAAATGGAATAAAAGAAAGCATAAAGCAATTCAAGTAATACAAGTTAATAAAATCGAAGGGAATTATTAAAATAAGGAATGAAAAATATCTATGCATACAAAAATATGGTTATCATGATCCAATTGTATATTTCACATGTATGTTCATCTACATTTATGGAAGAATACTTAATAAAATGGGAAAATGAAACTGGGATCAAGAACATTCCCTTATGGTGTTCTGTACTATTTTTTTTAACCAACAGCATGTACAACTTTTATGTTTAAAAAATATTTTAAAGACAAAACAGATATCAAAATATTTCAGATTTTCAATGTAATTTGGGAATCTAAATTTTTAAATAAAATTTCCAGTTTATGAAAATACATTTGTAGTCAATAAAATATTAGAAGGCTATATTTGTCCCAATGTCACAAATTTTGACCTCTTCTCTATATCCTCACAATTCTTCCACATATCATTGGAATACAGAAGACTGGGAATGTTATATCTTGCGTTACATCTTACAACAGATAAGAAGGATAGAAGGAATTACTTCCTGTCAGGATTTGATGTAAGTTAACATTATAAAGGATCCTCTCAGAAAATCCCCATGTTTTGTTTAACTCAAAAGGGAGTAATTATTTCAGAGAAGTAGATTTCAGCGTAAATACTTATATCTTCATTTTTGTGTTCCATTCAGTTATATTCTTAGGACTATCTTCGAGAGAGTATCTAAATAATTTTGTGAACCTAGACTGCTTAACTTTTCGGGAAATTTTTCTTCGTTGTTAGGTTCCAGCTCATTTTCTTAGTGTAAAGTTTTCATATCCTTCTCCATAACTGATTCCTGAACATGTCAACCTGCACTAAGTCTATGTAGGTGATGCTGAGACACAATCAACAACAAGTGCTTTCCTCATCTTGCACGTCCCTGAAGAGCACCTGCTGTCTTCAGAAATGATTTAAGTGACCCCAGGCTTACAGCGTCCCATTGGAACGATTATGGTTCTTATAACTGAAGAAAATTGTATGAAAGCTACATCTTCTCTGTTGGATTCAAATTCACAGAACTGCACAGCAGAGATGCAGAGCTCTAAATAGGATGTCTTATAGGAAAATGCCAAACTGGCTCCAAGTGATGATTCCTTTTCAATTTTTGAAAACGGTAATGTTAACCATTGCATCATTACCTATTATCCTTCTGCTAGATGTTTTAGAGAAAAGCTATACTTTGGAAAGTAGTATATTACCTCACAGTCATACCAGCTTTTTTAACCATAAATGTGCATACACAGCTACTTCACAACTAAATGAAGACACCAAAAAAAAAAAAAAAATTAAAATAACAGCACATAAACACTTTTAATTTCCTAACAAGTTTCTTTTACTTTTTTTAGGAAAGTAAATGTGACAGATTAAAAAAATATAAGTTGGCCCAGGAACTATCTATGAGACAGTCATGGGGAATAGTCTGCTACGGATAATGAATCCACAGCCATAATACAGTTAGAGGTTTGGAAACCTTGCCAAGAACAAGCTAGTAAGGGCTTGCAGACTAACCTCAGTGCATGCAGTTTTCAGGCGTATAATAGCTGCATGGTTACAAGCCACTTCACTGACTCACCTGAACTCTATTCTGTTTCATGTGTTAGAAAACATTTTCCTTTAAAGATACACAAACTTACTAACTATCCACCTAACAGTGTACACAGATTGTATCCAAGCACAAACTGCTACTACAGGATATTATTAAGGTTTTTAAAAAATGTAAAGCAATAACACAAATTTTCCTCACTGTTAAAGAAAATAAAATTCATTTGAAATGATACTTTTTGTATTCTTTCTTGTTATTAAACCATACAAAAACAAATAAAAAAAAGCGTATTCCTTTACAAGTTTTCATGTGCTAGTCCAGTGGTCAACAAATTTTTTTCTGTAAAGGGCTAGATGGTAAATAATTTAGACTTTGCAGGTCTTTACAATCTCTGTCAAACTATTAAACTCTGCCATCGTAGCAGAAAAGCAACTATAAATAAATGAGCTGTATTCTGATAAAACTTCATTTAAAAAACAGGTGCAGGCAGAATTTGGCCTTTGATTTCTGGGTCATAGTTTGCAGGCTCTAGTGCTGCTATACAGTATGCTTTTATATGACACATCCTATACCTATCAAAATGAACATCTATAACAAGTATAAAGGAAAAATTATTAATTTCCTACTGAAGTATACAAGCAATTCATATTTAAACTAGGGCACTAAATTCCAGAAGGAAAGTAAAAAGTGGTAAGAATTAAATAAATACCATTTTGTGGGGGTGTGAGACAGGGTCTTGTTCTGTCTTCCAGGCTGGAGTGCAGTGGCACAATCGCGGCTCACTGCAGTCCCTCTTGGGATCAAGCAGTTCTCCCACTTCAGCCTCCCAAGTAGCTGGGATCATAGGCTCACACAACCACACTTGGCCATTTATTTATTTATTTATTTATTTTAATAGAAACAAGGTCTCCGTGTGTTTTCCAGGTCGGTCTCAAACTCCTGGGCTCAAGCTATCCTCCTGGCTCAGCCTTCCAAAGTGCTGGGATTATAGACATGAGCCATCACATCTGGCAAATAAATATACTTTTTCCGGCAGCTCTATTTTAGGTCTTTCTATTTACTTTCAAATCTTTTGTTGAGTGTTTTAAAAATAGTAATTGACGATACAACTTGAGAGAGGGAAAAACTAACTGTAAAGGCCAGCACTGCTGACAATTGACTTCTTTGCTAGGTGAATTGAGCATTGACTTATCACAGAAAAACAGAAATGAATGTTTTCAGTAAAGGCCCTAGAAAGTGTGCTTTTAGTGAAAGTTTACTCAATGAAAGTAAAATATACTTCCTCCAAAACTTAAATTCCAAAGTAAAAGCTTCCTAGAAGAGATTTCTAGAGTGCACAAATATTGGCTTAGCTCCACAAAACCATAGCACTGTCTTTTTTAATTACCAACCCATGAGCATTCTGACAGCCCCAATGCAGTGCTTAGTAAGCATTTTACCCACAGACAGCTTGCAGATGTACAGTAGCACTAAAATTACAATACTCACCATGACTTGTTCTGTCAACCAACTTTGGAATTGGAGCTTACTTGTCTCTATAATGAGGTGTCTGATGTTCCATCCATTTCACCTGTAGCAAACAGGAGTAAATGTAACTAACCAAACGTTGGTATATTAGTAAGACACAAATAAAAATATTCTTCATTTGCAAGAAGTTTTCAGCAATGAGAACTCACCATACATAATTTACTCACACTTGCACTTTGATGCAAAATAGCACACATTCAATTTTTTTCTGCACAAATTAAAATTTACTCCAGGCAATACTTCATCAAAATTTTCTCACAATCTAGAGATCTGACTAATGTATCAACTAACATCAGTAAAGAGGTGAATGTACCATCATGTGTCATTTGTAAGTACACAGAGTAATTTAGTCATTTGAACTTTGTTGCAAGATGCACAAATCCTTTACAAGCTAAGTTTGCATCATCAGATATTAAAGTATTAAGCTGTATGAGAATCTTTCATGATATTAAAACACAATAATTGTAAGATATTGCTGTATTTGTTTATACATGTAGAAACTGGAGTGACAGAAGATCACATGATTAAATTATTAGCTTTTAGATATCTGCAAAAAGCTTTCTGTACTGATTAGGTTTATTATACATTTATTTAAAACTCACTTCTAAAAAGCTAAGACAATACTAGTCAATATACAGATGTACAAAATGTGATATTCAGAAGAATAAAAAGATTTTACAAAATCTGCACAAAAAGTTTATATAGAAAAGGAGAAAAAGCCAATAGGGACCTATTTTGAAATGAAATAACTTATTTTTGACTGTTTTTACTTACTTTTGAGAATTGCTTATTTTTTGTCATTAACTTTTAGTAAAGACATGTACAGTGTCTTTAAAGGAGTTGCAGCTCAAAAATTATGACTGAGCTGGCCTCTGGGGCTCATAGTAGGTCTCAGTGAAGATCTATTAAAATATGGACTATAGTGTGCATATGTAATTGTTTTTTAGCATTGGCTCCACATGAGAAGCCTAGTAAGTAGCATACCACAACCTGAATTTCTGGCAATTAGATTCAGCTTTATTAATAAAATCAGATTCTACCAATTTGTGCAATGCTCAAGCAACTTGTGAATTGAAAACACGGTAAACGAAAGGAAACAGAAAAATTTAGAACATAAATATCCCTTTGTCCTATATACCTACCAAGTGTCCCCTCCTGACCATATTATTGCCATTGTGAATGAATGAAACTGGACTCCATTTCTGCATGTATATATGTGTATGTTGTATGTGTGTGTGTGTGTGTATATATATACATGAAAGTACAATAACACAGCAGGTCCATGGCAGAAGGCCTCAGTGGACCACTGGGTTAAATGTTCTTTCTACAAAATGACACAGCATTGGCTGAGAAAACAAGTGGAGTTAAACAAATTTTAACCAAAAATCATCACAGAAATTATTTATAAGTATTTTGTATTGTCAGGTGCTATAAGCCTAGACCTTAGACTTTACTAACTACAACCCAAGCTCACTGAACCACTGAGAAAAGTATTCATTTGATATAACAGCTTTCTTTTTAAAAAATTGATGCAGTGAAGATTGGTTGAAGGTAAAATTTTGAGCAAACTGTTGTCAGGTCACCCATACACATACGGCTTTAATGTCTACTCTCTGTGGTGGAAACAGAGTACCTGAAAAGAGACACTTACATTTGCCATACTAAACCTTTCTATTAATCTAGTAGCTGGCATTTCAGTCAGCTTATGTCAGGAAAATTTATGTTCAACATTTCATTTTTCTTGCTGAGATTATTGCAATATTCTAACATTCTCTTGCTTCCAATATCTCCTACATACAATTTCCCCACACATTGCTGTCACAGCTGTCTTCCTACTCTATAACTTTGAACTAGTCAATTCTTCCCTTAAAAACTTTCAGTGTTTCCACATTGTCTATATATACATTAAAAAAAAAAAAAACTGTCATCTTTGGTGACACATTCAAATATCATAAAAATTGCCCATGTGATTCCGGAGTCCAGAATCAAATACTTCCCCATACACACTGAGATCATCCAAACTATTCAGTTACCAAATGTCTCCAATATCTTTGCTTATCCTTTTCCATACAGTCAAATACCTATTGAAGCAATTCTCTTCTTCAATATATAATTGTCACCTTCTCCTTTAAGCACTCTTTGGTTTTGAGCCAGGAGATTCATATCTGTATTCCAATATTAGCAGGTGGTTTGAATTTATTATCCAGCATTTAAAACCTTCTTCTTTGAATTATATTGATGCATTTGCATACATTTCACTCAAATTTAAAATATTTTATGAAAGACTTCCTGCTTCATGTTTATACAGTTAAGCAAACTTTGGCCTCCTGTAAGACTTTCATGAGACAGCACAGTAACAAGTTGTTTCAATGAGTGCATTTTTTCACAATTTTCCCTCTTACTAAAATCTATATCTATCCTGTATCTACCAGGAGTATATGAGCAAAAGGCAGAAATTTAGAAGGAGTAATTCACAAATAGTTAAGCTGTACTTCCAAAGCACTGCCTAAAGGATTTCCTTATTTCCAGTGTCACATCATTCCAGATCAACACAATGCTATCTGGTTGGTCACTCAAAATTGCAAATCTGATTATTGTTCACATGTTACCAATCTTTGAATTGTAACTTTGATATAATTTGAATATATGTACATCTTTAGCTATAATGTAACATTCTAACTCCAAAACTTCGCATGTGGGAAGTGGCGTCTATCTGGGCAGTCTCATCTTATACCCTTCCTCCATGTTCACCTTTGCATGGTAACCTGAATACTTCAGTGCTTTTAAACATGCCATTCCTCTGTCAAGACCGGCTTTGCCCAACTTCTCTTCCTGTCAAATGCCAGACTTTAGCTCCTCTGAGAAGCCAACCCTAGTACCTACAGGAAAGTAATACATGTGCCCTTTTCTTATAGCATTCTGTTTGATTTACTGTGTTCTCATTGCATTCCTTAATTGATTTATTGTTTCATAACTGCTTCTATGACTGTCTTCTCTGAAATACTGTAAGCTATTTAATGGTAGGGGTCTTAGTCTCATTTTATTGCATATACAGCATAGGGTCTGGCACATGCTGGGAGAGCAAATAAATATTTCTAAGTGGACAAATACAAGAATGAGCACCAGATAGATAAGAAAATACAAGAAACTTCATTATTCTTGCTTGGGAGGAGAGACCCGGTATGGTATAGCCTGGTCATCCAAATGTCTTTCTGAATGAATTATGAAACCTTAGTCCACCCTCACGACACCAGCATCTCACCCTGCTGACTAACCATGATGGTGACCTCATGTCAGAACAATCTGGAATGTTTGGGAACATTCCAGCAGAAGTGAAGTAACCTGGTTCTTGAAATCATATGCTTTTGCTTGTTAAGTGAAATACTGAATGTCAGTATTACCCTTCTAACTGACATTCAATATTTTACTTAACAAGCAAAAGAGTATAATTTCAAGAACCAGATTTACTTCATGTCTGCTCCTCTAATCACCAAAAAATCTTTTACATTAATTTATTTCTCTCTATTTCTAGTGATTATAAACAAAGTAAATATTGGTGTTTGTAATTTTTCACATGACAAATTAGAGGCATTCACATAGTCCAAGATAGAACATTAACATTTTTTTCTCGTGCAACCATGTGAAATTATCATCAAAATCATTTACAAAGAGCTAATGATTGTGTGTCCCCATGCAAAAAGAAATAACATGATTAGCCAAAGTCCCTACATACATGATATTGAGAGGTACAACTCAGGTCAAATGAAAAGCAAACATTTGGATAATTTCTTTAGAAAGGTTTCATTTTCCTGGGTTTCATCTGTGTATTATATTCATCTTTGTTTTGCTCCCATATCCTGTATTTGATAGAGAATCAAAAGCGGGTGGCTATACTGACATTCCACTTCACCATTCAGGTGCTTCTAGCTCTATTATAAGTGTTCAATTTGATTCTAATATTCATTTTTAGATACATCTATTCAAATTTTAGAGTCCTAAAACTTTCCCTAAAGTCTAAAAAAAACTCTAAGAAAATGCTTCTCTTTTCTTTTTCTTTTTGAGACAGAGTCTTGCTCTGTAGTGCAGGGTGGAGTGCAGTGGTGCAATCTCGGCTCACTGAGACCACCTCCGCCACCCAGGTTCAAGCGATTCTCCTGCCTCAGCCTTCCGAGTAGCTGGGACTACTGGGATGCACCACCACGCCTGGCTAACCTTTTTGTATTTTTAGTAGAGATGGGGTTTCACCATGCTGGTAAGGCTGGTCTCGAACTCCTGACTTCACATGATCCACCAACCTCAGTCTCCAAAAGTGCTGGGGTTACAGGCATGAGCCACCACGCCCTGCTGCTTCACTTATTTTCTAAGAGACTCAACAAGTAATTTTGTTTTGAAAAGTGACGCATTTTTCAGATCTCCAGATTATTTTAAAAAAATATGTTATATACATATAACCTATATAAGTGTGCATATGTGTGTGTGTGTGTCTATATATATATATATAGACACACACACACACCAGTTAGAATGCATTTTCCTCCTCACAATTAGTTTAAAACAGAATTCCTTTATCTTGTTCCCCCCAAAAAAGCTCAAAAAGTATAACACTGAAACATAAGACAAAACACACGGACAAAGGGAAAAAAAAATAGACTATGCCCAGAGCCTACTTACACCATGTCCACAATCTGCTGAGGCTTTTTTGAAAAGCATGTTTTTTCTTTCAAATAAAGATAAAAAAGAAAAGCTTTTAGATCATGGGCTATGGGGAGGAAGAGATAATGTCTCTTGTGCTTTGATGTTACAAGTAGCTTATCATTATAGAAGAGTTCTTGTAATGAAATAAAGGTCCTGGTAAACTGAGCCTGGATATTCAATAACCAGCTTCTACACAGAAGCTTTCTGATACTCCTGTTCCTGAAACTGCAGAGCAAACACGTGCATCATGAACAAATTGCAAAGCTTATTTAGAGACTCTACTTGATAGTTTTTAAAGATATGACATAACCAAAACAGGAAAGCATGATTTCCATGTTCCTCAGGGAGCTTTGTTTAGAAATGTTTCCAAAATACCAACTGACAAGAAATTAGGATAAAATTGTCCGTTCATCATCAAAAGCAACAAATAAAATTGGTTTCAAAGTACTGTGCATTCTGTGTAAACAGAAATCATAGCCTATTGAATAATATTCAAAATGCCAATGTGTTGTTGCCTTTTGTTAGTTTTAAATTAGAGTTAAATACAGGTGAAGTTTGAAAAAAATATGTTAACTGTATGTTAACAAGTAGCCTGAGTTCTAAACTGTGGCATTCTGGGCAAAATAATTATTTAAAGGAATTTGTCATATATCCTTTAGAAACATAAAAGTTTTTTGATAAATTTGCTTAGGTATATATGGAAAATTCAAACAACTAACAGAAGTATAAATGAGAGATTACAAAATTCATACGAGATGTACACCACCCAGAGATTATCACTGGCAAATTCCGTTCCAGACCTGTTTATATACATATATAAATATGGGCCTATATAGAAGGGGCATATATGGATCTGGGGATAGACAGATGGACATAAACAGTCCTATACTAAAATGTCAATACGCAGAATACTACGTGACCTGTTCTTTCTCTCACTCAGAAAAAATTCACAAACATCTTTCCAAGTCAATTGAAATACATTTTTAACAGTTAGTACAGCGTTTCTTCATACCAAGGCTTGTTTTTCCAATTTCCCTTTTTCTTCCTTTTTTTTTTTTTTTTTTGAGACAGAGTCTAGCTCTGTCACCCAGACTGGAGTGTAGTGGCACGATCTCGGCTCACTGCAACCTCTGCCTCCCAGGTTCAAGTGATTCTTTTGCTCCAGCCTCCTGAGTAGCTGGGATTACAGGCACATGCCACCACACTCGGCTAATTTTCTATTTTTAATAGAGACAGAGTTCCACCATGTTGGCCAGCTGGTCTTGAAATCCTGACCTCAAGCGATCCACCCGCCTCAGCCTCCCAAAGTGCTGGGATTACAAGGATGAGCCACCGCGCCAGGCCTATATTTCCAATTTCTTGATGATGGACATCTAGGGATAGTAATTCTTTTACAGTCCAATAACAAAATATTGTTTATATATAGGTTGATTTGTAGCCCATGTTTTTCCAAAAGAACTTACAGTGGCTTACAAGAAAAATATAACTTAAAAAGAAAAATGATTTGATACTAGAAAAGAGAAACAAATAAAAGGAAGAAAAAATACAAAACTCTCCTGAGAAGTAGAGTTTAGAATAAATTAGTCCTCAATTCAGGCTTCCAAATTCATCAGTAAAATACCTAAGGCAAAACAGAAAAATTCAAAATGAAAATCAATACTAGAAACAAGAATCAACAGCCACTGCCAAATCTGGATAGAATCTCCATTGACTTAAAACCTAACTGAATTAGATTTAGTAAAATAATGGCTCACAAATATGGCCACCAGTGGCACAAGAAACAGAGGAGATATTCTGACCACAAAGAAGAGAAAACAACATGCTACTTCTTGTGGTAGAATGTCTCTGCAAAGACACATAGCAAACTAGTAACAGTGATGGTCTTTACCTAGGGCAAGTGGAGAATTCTGGCAATGCAGGACGCAGGGGGAATTTACATTTATTACATGTTCTTTTATGGCTTTAATATTTCTACTACAAAATATAAAAATACCTTGCCTCATTAAAAAGTTAGTTACAATGTCTTAAAACTTTTTCAGCCCAATATGGAATATGTCCATTTAAAAACTATAAAGTATTATCTTAATTTTAAGTAAAAATATGCTATATATGTATATAAATGAATATATTCATATATTTATATGTGAGTAAACTCATGATTTATTTTCTTCCATCTCCTTTGAAGATTTTCTTCTGTTTCTAGCATGAACATATTGTTGTATAAGCAGAAAAGCTCATACTTAAAAATAACTTGCAAAGTAATTTAAAAAAACAAGAAAGAGAACACTAAATGTAAAAATTATAATTCAATCACGATTCTTTTAAAAACAAAATATAAACTCTAATTAATTATTTCACTATTAAAAGAAAAGGAAAAAAAGTAAATTAAGTCAGTTTGAGAAGTTAGCCAAATAATTTTAAAAGTCAATGGAAAACAAGAGAAAAGAAACAAAATATAAAGAGAAATTTTAAAAACACATAACCATTTTTTAAAAATAAAACTGTGTTTTAAAACATTAAAAAATTCATTAATTATAATCAAGAAAAAGTGAAAAGTCAAACAACACTAGATATTAAAAACATACAAGAAAGCAAAATCTCTGCTAATGAATCTTTGAATGTATCTCCCCCATTCCCCCTTATCCAGTCCACTCATACTGGTCTCTTTGCTTTCCCTTGCATATGCCAGGCACATACTTGCATTTGCACTTGATTTTCCTCCTACCTAAAATTCTTTCTCTGGACATCAGCAAATTCACTCCTTTAAGTCTTTTTCCAATGTCACCTCCTCAGTGAGGCCTTCCTTGACTACCCTATTTAAAATTACACACATGCATGCACGTACACACCTGACACTTTCTATCTCCCTTCCTTTTCTTGCTCCTTATGACCATCTAATATAGCCTGTGTTTTACTTATTTATCTTGTTTATTATCTTTTCCCTCCCTCAATAAAAATATGTGTAAGTGAGCAGAGATTTTTCCATTTTTCTTACTGTACATAGTAGGTGGTCAGTAAATATTTGTTGAGTGAATGAATAAAAAATTTTAAAATCTTGATATAAAATTTATGTCCTGGGCAAATACAAAGTATCCAAATTAAGGGAGGAAACAAAGTAGAAAGCTGAATTGATCAGGAAAAATTAACAAAGCTATAAAATAATTTCATCCCAGTTTGTAAAACTTTCATAGTCCTATGGTTTCACCATTATGTTTCTTCAAAATTTCAGAAAGCAGACACATCTCTGTCTACACATATCCAAATACGCTGAAATTTGGAAAGAACTATTAATATATATTTGTTTATATTTACATGTGTGTACGTATGTTTTTTATATATGTATGTACACGTGTGTATACACACTCATATATATGTACACACACGCACACATACTTTCTTGCAAATAAAGTGAAAAGATGATATATTTGATATATAGATTTTTATGTCAGATTTTTAATGGTGAATTTATAATATAAACACACTTTCAAACATGTTTTTCTCCTTCACAACATAAAAAACCCTTAGAAGTCACTAAACATTTTTGGAAAATATTTTTTCACGACAGTGGTATACAATACATTAATGAAACATAATTAATTTTAAGATTAACAAGTTTTGTTAGCTTTCTATTTTTATCCTTCTATTTTTATCTTTCTATTTTTCTATTAAAATGAAATCTGAAATAAAAATTTTTATTAATTTATTAAATGTTTAGTGAGTCCATATAATGAGCTAGAGACAGTGTTTCAGCACAGGGGGTGGAGGCAAGAACAAAGATATAGCCCCTGTCTCTGAGACTTAGAATATTTATAGATAGTAAGACAGAAATTATGCAGATACTGATGAAAAAAACCCACGTAATTACAATTGTAATAGTGTGTCATAGAAGGGGTTGAGTGAGAATACAAACCACTACTAGATTTGGAGGGAAAGTCATACTGAAGAAGTGACATAATTGAGATCTGAGGGATGTCTAGCAAAGGAAAGTATTCTAGGCAAAGGATTTGTGTGCTGAGGACCTTCTGTGCATTGCATAAATCTTTCTGTACCTGTCTAGTTCCTTAGGATAAGTAACTAGACATTAAATCACCAGAACAATGGAAATAACCATTTGTACACTTTTGGATACATGCAATCAAATGCCCCAACACTGCGTTTGCTTTAAGATGTAATCTTACCAATAAAGTAAGAAAGTGTCTAGTTTTCTGTTCTCTCACCAGCACTGGGTATTGTGTTTTGAATTTGATTTTTAAATTACATTGTGATACTATGATAATTATAGAAAAGTAATAAAATATGTATAAGTATAAATAAATAAATAATGAGTTTTCAGATCTGAAATTTCCACCATCTAGAAATTACTACTTTGAACATATATTCAAAGCAATATTTCATGTACATATACACATTTAAAAGGTACTGTTGTCTTTGTATTATAGTTGTTTTCCACTTACATATTATAAGCATTTTCTAGAAAAATAACTATGCATCTACATTAGCAATTTCATATACTGAACAGGGTCCCATTGTGAGACTACAGTAGGGTTTAACCTATTCCATATTATTTTTTCACTTTTATGTATAAGTGAATATTTACCTGTACATTTTAGAAACATTTTTATCTTACTTGTGGCTTCTTGGGATTCTTACATCAGTGGCTTAATGTATTTCAGTAGTTCTTGGAAATTATCAGCCATGGTCACTTCAAAATGGTTTCTGCACAGTTTTCTTTCTCCTCTTGTTCTGGGCCTCAAACATGCTAAATCTTCTTACCAGGTACTCTAAGTCCCTTACCATTTTCTAAATTGTCCATCTTTTTCTCTATATATTTTATTCTGGATAATTACTAATGATCTACCTTGCAGTTAAGAATATATCAAACTTACATAATTTGCTAGTAAACCCATTATTTGAGTTCTCAGTATCAACTTGATATTTAGTTATCACAATTCCAATTGGCTCTTTTGCACATTTATCACGTCACGTTTATAGTTTTCAGATTTTACCAAAATTGTAAAACTTAGCGATTACCTCCACTAGTATAGAATCTATTTTTTAATTTGTAATATCTGTAGTCCCAGTGGTCTGTTTCTAGTGTATGCTGCTTCTGTGGATAGTGGCTGATATTGTCTAGACCCATTGTGTACCATGTTGTCCTTGGTTGTTTGCTAAACACTTGTTTGAAAAATTACTTTTAGAAGTAATTTGAAACCCAGGAAAATGATATACTACTTAGAAGGATACTTCATTTCGTTTCGCACAGAAGGGTGGTGCCCATTTGAGACCAAGACTTGAGATTTTAGGGACAATTTAGAAGACCATAGTACATTTTTTGTTCCCTATTGCAGAGACCAGCCTTTCAGGGATCTGGGCCAGACTAGGATTATTTCTCTTTGACAGGACCAAAATACCAGTTTAAAATTTAGCTGCATTTCATAACCAAAGTTTGACAAAGATATACTTCTTTCAGCTCTCACTCTTTTCCTGTTTTGGGTCTGGTACTTTCATACTATCTTGTTAACTCCATGTTCTAGTTAAGATGCTTTGCATTTCATCTAGGGTTTTTTTGTTTTTTCAACATTGTCTTTTCTGGGATGGTTGGTCTGCATTACCAATTCATCATTGGGAGAAATAAGTCCCCCTCAACTATTCGAATTTGTTCAAAATTAATTTTATCCACAGCTGTTGTTATTGTCTTACAATATTGTTATTACAAATGATGCCATAATGAAAATTGCTTTAAATATACCTTTTGCTTTTGGCCATTTCCTTAAATTCCTACAAATGAATTGCTGCGTTAATGTTGTACGTATTTTAAGACATTGTCATATATCATTAACTAACCTTCCAGAACATCTATGTTTAGCTACCTTTACTTTTTTCATCAGAAAACCAATTTTCCCCAGTGCTCTTTCCCCACTAAACATACAGACATTCACACGTATAACTGTGTAATGATTTTTCATTTTTGGCAGCTTGATAGGCAGATAAATTTAAATATATTTCTTCTTTTCAAATGTTTATTTATTTGACTTCTAGTGAGACTAAGCATATGGTCATGTTTATTGAACATTTGTAGTTCTTCATTTGTGAATTACTTAATCGAATTTTCTTACTCATAAAGTAGGTAGTCAATAGGTAATTTTATTCCTATTTGTATTACTAAGAATTAGTAGATAAAAATGTAATTATATAAAAAGATAAAAGTAAATGTAGTCAACAAAGGAAACATCGAAATAGCATAAAAACAAGAGGCTTTAAATTACCAGAAGTAAGGTCAGATTTAATTATTCAAAGCAAAAATCAGACTTGTAAGCCTGCTTTAATAAAGTTTTATTCAAACACAACCATGCACGTTTATTTATTCATTGTCAATGGCTGCTTTTCACCGCAAGGCCAGAGCTGAAGACCTGACACAGACCCTGAACTGTTAACAAAGTTTAAAATATTTATTATCCTGTCCTTTACAGAAAAGATTTTTCAACTCCTGATTTAAACGCAAGATATTATTTAATAATTATTTTATCAATATACGAAAAATACTACAATTCCTATTGTAAGTTTATTATATTTATTAATTCATTTAATAGATCTATGGTGTAGGTATTATTGTTGCAGGACTTTTCTTCAGTTCAGCTAAAGGCAGGGTCTTTGTAACACTGCCACAAAAATTTAGGCTCACAAACAATTTGCATGGTGAGTAAGACAGGGTTTTATTGGGTGAAAAGGAAGAAAAGGGGAAAACAGGGACTCTCCCCAATGCCAGAGTCCCTGCTAGGGTGCTTCCTGCCTTGCAGTTTGAATCCCAGATTCCACACGCGGCCAGGCTCCTCCCAGCTGCGAAAAGACATGAACTTCCTGCTGCTCCAGCCCAGTGTGCAGGCCAGTTGGAGTTTTTCAGAGGAACTCCTTCCACCTGGCTATCTCACTACAATTAACCTGTTTACAGAAGTTATTTCACAGAGCCAAGGAGGGTAAACCAATCACTCAGTATTCTAGTAGATGGCACAAAGAGATTCAAATTCAGACAATATGGATCAAGGGTCATTGGTCTTAATCTAAAAGTGAATTGCTGGCAACATTTGTACTAAAACCTGTCACATCCCTCACCATTTTATTAAGATTAATCTGGATGTTATTTAACATTGCAAATGATATATGAAAGAAATAACCAGCATAAGGAGAACAAAACTATTGTTTGAAATGTGAAAACACAAAATAAAATGAGGAAAAATATAGAACTAGTAATCTAATAAGCGAGAAGAAATATTACTACAGACAAAACCCTATAACTTTCCCCTACTACACTATTAACAAGTAAGAAGATGGCCGGGCATGGTGGCTCATACTTGTAATCCCAGCACTTTCGGAAGCTGAGGCAGGCAGATCACTTGAGGTCAGGGTTCAAGTCCAGCCTGGCCAACATGGCGAAACCCCGTTTCTACTAAAAATACAAAAATTAGCCAGGTGTGTTGGTGGGCGCCTATAATCTCATCTACTTGGGAGGCTGAGACAGGCGAATCACTTGAACCCAGGATATAGAGTCTGCAGTGAGCCGAGATCCTGCCACTCTACACTCCAGCCTGGGCACCAGAGTGAAACTGTCTCAAAAAAAAAAAAAAAGAAAAAAAGAAAAAAGAAAAAAAGAAAAACAGATGAAAATGAAAATGAGAAAAGTTTCTGTATAAAAGCCATAAACACATAGGCTGCCTAGGAAAAGCCATAAGAAAATCTGTAGTTTCTTTACAAATAAAATTTGAAAGTGAATAAAGAGACAGCAAGTTTTGGATTGTGGAAGACTTAATATCACAAATACAGCTATTTTTAAAGAAGACATAGAGGTTAAAAATAATTTCAGATTTCAAACAAATAATTTTTATGAATAAATTATTTTTTAACCTGACAAATGAACTTAAATTTTACCTAGATAAATACTCTGGTTTGGAAGTCCACCAAATTTGGGAGGAAAAATGAATGATTCAGAGCATTTGGCCAGTCAGATGGAAGAATGAAACAATGGTTACTAAAGATCTGGTCTCCTATCAAAGGCTGGACACGTGACAATTTAAAGAATCCGATGCTCTTCATACTGAGCCTGGCATAGAGCAGGAGCTCAACAAATGTGTGCAATGAATTGATAAATGTACATATTCACCTATAATTAATCAATTGATTATAATAAATAATATATAACATGCATCTACAAAATCTTTACTCAAATTATGTTGTGCTCTAAAGCCAAACTAGAATTTCAAATTGATGGAGTAGATTTCTGATTAAAGTCTAGTTCATAACAAATGCCATAAAGATGTTTTAAATGGGTATTTTATCTCTTCTCTAGGTATTGTAATATACCATATTTGAAATTGCCACTGTAACTTTAAAATTTCTCATTGTGATAATAAAATACAGAATTCAATAGCACATCATTTTAATATTAATATCAAAGAATCAAATATATTTCCATTTCCTTTAATAATTCTTCCATTAATATTTACATTATGAAGTTGTTTGGTTTTTTTCTTGTAAATTTGTTTAAGTTTTTTACACATGCTGGATCTCAGACCTTTGTTGGATGCCTAGTTTGCAAAAATTTTCTCCCATTCTGTATGTTGTCTGTTTACTCTGTTGATAGTTTTTTGGCTCTGCAGAAGCTCTTTAGTTTAATTAGATCCCATTTGTCAATTTTTGCTTTTGTTGCAATTGTTTTTGGCATCTTTGTCATGAAATCTTTGCCCGTGCCTATGTCCTAAATGGTATTGCCTAGGTTGTCTTCCAGGGTTTTTACAGTTTAGGGTTTTACATTTAAGTCTTTAATCCATCTTGAGTTAATTTTTCCATATGGTGTAAGGAAGGGGTCCAGTTTCACTTTTCTGCATATGGCTAGCCAGTTATCCCAGCACCATTTATTGAATAGGGAATCCTTTCTCCATTGCTTGTTTTTGTCGGATTTGTCGAAGATCAGATAGTTGTACGTCTTCAGTCTTACTTCTGGAGCTAAATGATGAAAACACATGGACACATACAGGGGAACAACACACGCTGGGCCTTTTGGAGGGTGGAGGTTGGGAGGGAGACAATCGGGAAAAATAACTAAAGAGTACTAGGCTTAATACCTGAGTGATGAAATAATCTGTACAACAAACCCCCATGACACGAGTTTACCTGTGTAACAAACCTGCACTCATACCACTGAACTTAAAATAAAAATTAAAAGAAAATAAAAATAAATATTTACATTAGGCGCTGTTGCTACCAATTCTTTTGGAGCTCTTCTTTCACATTTGATTCCTCCATGAAATGGGTGAATGTTGAAAACTGTAAATTTTTATCGTTCATCTTCCTATTACTTCCTTCACACTGTAGATACATAGCATTGCTGCCAATGTAATTCCTTGGTATTTACTTATTTGTTTAAAAAAACATTAATAAGAGCCCAATATTTGCCTGACACTGCATAAAGTAATTTCACAAACGTTGTTTAATTTGGGCTATTTTTCATTAACTGTTGAGTTCACTTAATCAACTTTTAATGTCAACATTTGTTCATGAAGAAAAACAATATTCTAGGTCACAGTAAACATCTAAAAACTATACTTGTTTTATACAATTACTAGATATTTTAACTAATGGCTATTATTCATCACTACTTATTAATGTAACAATTTCCACTCAACAATTGAATTTAAAATAAGCTAAATATTACCTCAGCTCAAATATATTTTAAAATTTCATTGAAAGTACTTGTTTTTTTTTTTAAAAATATATATATGCCTATTGCAAAATTTTACATTACATAGTCTGGGATATGCACAGCATATATTTATTTTAATATTTCCTCATAAATCATCCCCCTCCCCAAGTTCCTTTTAAGTTTTGTTACTCTTTTCTGAACTGACTCCAACTTTCTGACATCTTTCCAATGTTGAAGTACCCAGAAATGTATGTGATGTTCATGCAGGTACAATCGCTCAGTGGCAGTTTATACTATCGCAGTCTGGAGCCACAAAACATCAAGTGAGGATGATGGCTTTGACAAAAGTCCTGCAGTATGTACTACTGGCCTACTCTGAAAGATCTAAGTTCCTCTAAAGAGATGAACTAAACTAAGGGGGTTGAGGAGAAGAGTAGTGGAGAAGGGAAGCAGAGTGTTTAGGACATGAAAAATCAGAATAAGGAAAGCAGAAACCATTAAAGCCTGAAGCTTTAGTTATTTAAAGAATATTTTAATAATAAATGTTCCCTAGATTTTTTTTTCCCACTCACTCAGTATTTTTCTGCATACAAAATTCCTTACATAAGAATTTTTATAACTTTCATATATTATATATGGCCCTTTGTCCATAGCTATTAAAAGTTCTTTTCCTTTTATTCCTCTCATAATATATTTTTACTCTTCTCTACATGTTACAAATACCTTTCCATATCAGTTCATTTGGACGATGGGGACAATGATAATTACAATTAAACTATACAGAGAGCTTACCATGTGTTAGGCACTTTGCTTATTGTCTCACAAAAATGACATTAAATGATCATACAGACTATCAGATAAATAATTTATGCACATTTCACAGAGGAAGAAACTGAGGCTCAGAGAGATACAGTGATTTGGCCAAGATTCCCAAGCAAGTGGGTGGCAGAGCCATGATTCACATTTAAAACAGCTATTAAAATATTTACTTTTAACAGTTACATAGTATTCATTTATGTGAGTGCAACCAATATTTATTTACTTATCCCCTATTACTAGATATTAAGATTGTTTATTGATTTTTTTACTATTATAAACAATGACACATTGTACCCACTTTTGAAAGTATTTCTACAGCATAAATATCTAAACATTATATTGCTGGCATAAATGTTTACACACTTTACAACCCATCAATTTAGATTTTTAACAATTTTATTGGCATATAATAGATGTACATAGTTTCAGGGTACATATGATCATTTAATGTATCCATATAATTTGTGAAGCTCAAATAAGTGTACTTGGGATAGCTATCACCTCAAATATTTGTCTTTTTTAATGCTAGAAACGTGAATTATTTTCTTTTGAAAAGTGCAATAGATTGTTGTAAACTATAATCACCCTACTGATTTATCTAACACTAGGTCTTATTTCTTCTTTTTGCTTTTTTGCCTCCCCGTATTTTGGATGACCAATCATCTCTCTCATTGTCAGCCTCTCCTTTTTTCACCATTACAACACTGGCATTTCTGTAACAAGAAATTGAATTTCTCATCCTACCGTGTTAGTTCCTGTAGTAACACCACACAAGAATGCACATGCATGTGCGCACACACACACACACATATACTCACACACTTCCCATTTTGTCCCAATATCCTCCATTAATACTCCCATGACCTGTAATCTCAGTTGTTTACACCCATATTTGCAAAGAAAATTCATATCCAAATTTATACAGCCTCTTTTCAATAAAAAATTCATATGTGTTTTCTTGTTACACTACAACAGCTTTTCAAACATCAATTCCTCAACTTGTTATATAGTTGGACCTTCATTAGACATCCAATTGAGGAAGAAAAAAAATCCTTATTCCACAGAATACTCAGTATCATAGAGCTAAACTAATGAAGTTCTATAAGGGCAAGTACCATATCTGATTTTCCCCTCCAGTGCCTGACTGATGTTAGGTATTTAATACATGTTTGTTGAGTAAATGAAGAGAAGAGATCTAAGAAAACCCAGAGAAAATTGTTATTGGGAAACAGGTTGTCACAGTGGTCAAAAGCAGACTCTAGATCCTGATGGTCTAGGTTAGAATCCTGTCTACACACTTAACCACTTATGGGCAAGTTTCTGAACCTCTCTATGTCTCAATTTCCCCATCTTTAAAATGGGGATAGCAAAAGTGCCTACTTCATTGGGTTGATGTGAGGCTTACATAAGCTAATACATATAGAGCATTTAGAAGTTAGTATCATGTGTATGTTTTTAATGTAATTCTCAATTTTCCCTTAATTAACAAAAAGAGGACTGACTTTACAAAACTCATTTGCCTATCATTTCTGGAGGTAAATGGTTCGGTCTTTTGGTACTCCTTCCCTCACTTTCCTAGTCCTTTATGGAAACCACGCTTTTTTAAATGAATTGTTTGCTCTGGGCTAAAATGGAGTTACAAAGAAGGCAAAATATCACGGCAAGTGAACTAATGGAGGAGCACATTTACTGAAGCAAGTGAGCAAATGGACCAGAAAATTATGTAAAGTGAGTTACAAGATACTCTATTTAGCCTACAAAATAAAACATGGGCGGGGAGTTAGAAGATTTAGGTTTGAGGTGCAACCCTGACACTTAGTAACTCGTTTATTTTGCACAGGTTCACCTTTCTTAGTTTCTTCTTCTTTTTTTTTAATCTGTCTGTATGTTACAGACCTCACAGGGTTCCTATAGGAGTAAATAATGTAATCAAGTTGAAACACACACAAACCAAAATTGTTTTTCTATTTACTAAACTCTGAATATTTTACTTAAAGTACACTGGTCTTTTCTTTTAACTTTCCCATTTAATTGATTCCCCAACTAATCTTGAAATGATACTAAACAAATTCAAATATTGTTCCTAACTCTTTTTAGACATATTATTTGCCACGCTACATTACAAATATGGGAGTTAATAGACTATAGACTCCAGTTCTGTGAATCCAATTGTTATATTTCTTTACATAAGTCATTCCTTTTTAATTAAACCTCTGGTCTGCAAATATATTATTGCACTTCAAAACAGAATGATTTTAGAGGTGTTTGATTTTCTTTGTCATGCGTTAAATTGTATAATATCTAGATGAATAGCACAATCAAATAGAAACAAGAAGGGCAATCTGTGAACATGCTACAGTAGCTCTGTTCATGCATCCAACACTTGTGTGCCTGTTAAGAGCCAAGCATTCTACTAGAAGCTGGGAATCTAGCCATAGACAAGATTGACCTGGTCCTATTCAACACAAAGGGCAATCTAGTAGACAGGACTTACAATTCAACAAGGTATTATGAAAGTGTGTAAGAATTGGTGCTGTAAGACAATACAGAGAATCCTTGGAAGCCAAAGGAAAAGTTAACTTGGACTAAGAAAACAAATAGGGAAGGTCTCTGTGGAAAGTAATTTTATACCAAGATCTGAAGATAATTAGCCAGGAGGAAACTGTTACGAAGAAGAGTATGGCACATTTAAAGAAGCAAAACATCCAGGATATTGGTAGCATATAAACTGACAGGGGAAATGTTAAGTGGTTGCCATAAATAGGAAAGCAGAAAACAGATTGTAGAGTTACTATAGACCAAGCTCAGAAGTGTCTTTTTTTTTTTTTTTTTTTTTTTCATTGATAGTAGAAATTGGGCTGGGCACGATGGCTCATGCCTGTAATCCCAGCACTTTGGGAGGCCAAGGCGGGCAGGTCGATTGGGGCCAGTTGTTGGGAGCCCAGCCTGGCCAACATGATGAAACCCTGTCTCAACTAAAAATACAAAAATTAGCCAGACGTGGTGGCACACATCTGTAGTCCCAGCTACTCAGGAGGCTGAGGCAGGAGAATCTCTTGAACCCGGGAGGCAGAGGTTGCAGTGAGCCAAGATAGTGCCACTGCATTCCAGCCTGGGCGACAGAGTGAGACTCTGTCTCAAACTAAAGTAAACTAAATCAAATTATAGAAATTCACTGAAAGATATTAAACAAGAGTATGGTCTGATCTGATCAGATACCTGTCTTAGGAGGCTAACTTTGGCTGCTTTATAAAACATGGATTGACTTACGAAAGCTTTCTTAAAACAAGATGTTTTTCAGGGAGATCAACTGGGATTCTACTGCTGAATCCCAAATGAAAATTATGGTGGCTTTGACTAGGGTAATTGCGACAGTGTATTTACAGTGAAATATCTGAGCTTGATGACTCCCTTACTGATTCATTCAGCCATTCATTTAATCAGTGAATCACAGCCTACTGGGTTAGGAAGTGGGCTGGTGTTGTGGACGTGGCCTTAAACAAGAAATGCATCCCTCCATTGGTTTATAATCTAACAGAAAAACCAGGTAGGAATAACTGGCTTGCCATTTGAAAAATAAACTGGTTCTTTTCCTTGTACATTTTACCAAAATATATTCCTATCCAAGTAGAAATGTCCAATATGTTCCTGGATAAGTAGGCCTGGAATTCAGAAAAGAGGTCTGTGATTGATAAATAGAGTTGGGAGCCCTCAGCACATATAAGACAACCGAAGATGATTCCAGAAAGACAGTGAACAATGACACAAGGAGAAGAGACAGGATAAAGGGGTGAGGAATTCCAGTGGCTAATGGAGAAAGGGAAAAGCAGCCTTTAAAGAAGGATGAGAAGTCAGAGACAGAACCATAAAGAAAGTTCAGAGAGTATGGTGTCCTGGAATCAAGAACAAAGATAATTTCAGAAGAGGATAGTGGGGTTATCTACTGCGTCAAATGCAACTAAAAAGTCAAAAATGAGAATATCTTCTAGAACTGAATGTATTGAAACATAAGGTATTGATGACTATGTGGAAAACAGTTTACATGAAACCATAGATGGGACATGAGATTTCAGTGCACAGAAGTTGAGATACTTTTCCCACAGTTTGTCCATTAACATCAAATATTATGAAAAATGTATCACAGAAAGATATTTGGCACAAATATCTTTAGTACATGATTGTTTCCAACTGCCTTCCAGCCTTCTTTCCAGATGTGCTCTAGTTTGTCCATGTCCAATAGGAAGAATAGCACATAGAACATGATAGGATTTGAGTTAGGATCTGAATGGCATGTTATATGGTGGACTCATCCTTTCTCTCAATTATAAACTACTGTATTTTTTTATCAGACATTGATATTACCAGAGTTCTGATTAGTTTCTGTGGTAAGAACAGGCTGATTCATGGGGAGTTGTATCTCACTGGTAACTCATAAGTGGCTTGTTATTGACTAAATTTTTGTGCATTGATGCTTTTTTTTTTCTACGTGCCTTCAGTTGTAAGCTGGCTTTTTGGTCCTAATGAAATATTTTTATTATGGATTCAACCCATTGCTCAACCTAAGACCACTTTAGAGAAATAATTCATTCATTGAGCAAATGCATAATGAATAGCTACCATATTTCTTATTGTGCTAGGCAGTAATGAATTGTTTGTAGAACTTACTTCTTATTCTACCTTCACATTACTGACATAACTCACTCACGAGTTACCAGTGAGATATGACTCCCCATGAACCAGCCTGTTCTTACCACAGAAACTTTAAAAATCATTTAAAAAAAGTGATTATCATGCCATTTATCATCCTCATCCAAATCATTATTAAAGATATTGAACAAGGGATGGCCAAGGATGGAACTCATAACACACTATCAGGGATCACATTTCTTACAGACATCAGTTCATTAAGAATAATATTTGGGGCTGGACATGGTGGCTCATGTCTGTGATTCCAGCACTTTGGGAGGTCGAGGCAGGAGGACTGCTTAAGGCCAGGAGTTATGGACCAGCCTGGGCAACATAGTGAGACCTTATCTCTATAAATAACTTTTTTGTTTTAATTAGCCAGGTATGATGGCATACATCTATAGGCATACATCTGTACTCCCAGCTATTGAGCCCAGGAGGCAGTGGTTGTGTAAGCAGTGATCACACTATTGCACTCCAACCTTGGTGACAGAGTGAGACCCTGTCTCAGAGGAAAAAAAAAAGAATATTTAGGATATAATTACTCAATCAATAAGTTACTAACCTGTTTGCCTATGTTATCACATAAGCTATATGTCTCCAGACTGTTTAATAATTTGACATCATACACTCTCAAATGCCTTGTTGGACATTTAATTACACTATATTCTACCATATTTCTTTGTTGACCAGTCTAGTGGACATAGCAAAATTAGTAATAATTATAAAAATTATTTTAGATATTACAAAACAGAATGCCTTTAGGTCACTGATCTATAGTTTGTACAGTTGCTCTCTTTCCTATTTTGAGAGATTTTTTGTTTAAAAAAATTGAACTCCAAAAAAAAATTGAACTCCAATCTTCCATCATTTCTTTTTTCTACAATACTATTACCTATAAATCTCATCAGCGTTCTGGGATTTAACTCATCTGGATCAAAAAACATAAATATATCTTGATTATTTTCCTGCAAAAACATGTTTAATTTTCTTAGGCTTAAATTTTATTCAACTACACTATCTTCAGTTTATTTTGAAAGTAAGATAAATGAACTTGATGGTCTTGCTGCTATGATATTTTATGTTAGCATTACCTTAAGTCCATACCATCTTTATTGTGATCACGAGGCCCTTTCCCGCAAAAGTTCACTTAGAAAAATGGCAAAATAATTTTACATTGCTATACACTCGAATTCAAGTTTCAGATATTTTTCGTAAGTTGCCTCTGTTTTAGAACAGTTTTTGTTATTGTCAGGAATAACTTGAATATCCCTGGTGGACTTACTGGGAAGGCTACATTATCTATTATTCAGTAGGCTTGCTTGAGCTTCTCAAAACCATTGCTCTGGATAATTAATAAATAAACCTGCCAATAAAATAATTCATGTGGAACCCAAAACAAAGTAAATACATTTATTTGCCAAAATTTCAAGCGGGGGCATGATTAAAGGAGACTCTATTATTTTCTTTTTTATTTTATGATGCTTAGGCCTAGGATCCAAGTTACCTAATCCACCAAATAAAATACTTCTTTTCTATTAAAGTCATCATAAGAGGACACAGTGTAGCATTGTTAAAAACTAGTTCATCTTTTGTTATGGCAATACACCTTTGAAGGGCACAGAAATTGTTTTAATTGGATAAATTAGATGTTCTTTGTGTCCATATAAAGTGTTGAATTTAATGATTTGGTTGAATGGATGTCAGTGTTTCTGTTCAATCTTTCAATTAAACCAATATTAATCTTACATTTTCTAAAGAAAGCTTAATAGCACAAGATAACTATGATATCTCCAGGACATACAGTAAGGTCACTGGATATAAATGAGCCCACATTGTTTTCCTGAATAATTCTGCAGCAAAGAGAAAGGCTATGGAAATTGTAGCTATACTAGCTTTTCTCCATTTCAATCACTTAGGACCAACACTAAAAGATCTATGTCTCTCTTTTGACACATTGTTATATGTGGCACTCAGTCCCACTACTTCATAAAGATCATTTGTAAAATTGTAATTTAACGTCTGGTTTTGTCTGTTTCAGCTAACAAAAATCAAGATAGACTTCTGACTAATGCTTTTTAAAAAAACTTTCTGGAAGATGTATTACAAATAAAAGTACTTCATTTGTTTTTCAAAACTAATTTGACTTGATTTACACAAATGAAGTTTTAAATCACATATCACATTAGGAGACAGAGTTGGGTGTGAGTTTTCTTCTTTAAAAATTCTATAAAAATAGAAACATAAAATACTAAAATCATTTTTTGTTGCTCATAAAATTTCAAAATTATGAAGGTCCTTCAATTTGATAATGATTGGGTTCTAGCAGCACGATTCAGAGAGGCTGTAAAATTACGAGGACACTTCAGCACTCCTGTGAGCATTTCCATTCAGAGGTGATCGACCAGCATGACTCAGAGCAATTTGTCTCGCATTTGTAGGAAAGCCTTGTTCTTTCAGACTGAAAAACTTAAAAACACGAAGAAAGCCCAATAATTTTAAATCGTGGTATAAACCATACATGTCTAGAAATCCAATTTATTTGCTAAATAAAAACATTACAACTTTTAAAATATAAAGGACCTACTCACAACAGAACAACAATCTATCCCTTCAAATTCGTATGCCAAATCGCTCTAGCTGTTATTTCTCCCAACCTGGGGTTTTCTGACATGAAGAATTGTTCTAGCCATCAAAGAAGATTATTTATTTCTTTTAAACTCTTCATGGGCTATTACTCTAAAATAATCTTGAGATTTCTCTCCAACCATCCCGTGACCTTTGGAAGTCATTCTGAATTTAGATGAATTATGTGTACTTGCATATAAACATACAAACTATGTCTTCTCAAAAGTTACATTTGAAAATAAAGCTGTGTTCAAGAAATATATATTTATAATTCTTTTGAGTCTATTTCTACATCTATAAAATGGGGATAATAATATCTACCTTAAAAGCATGTTGTGAGATTTAAATGAGTACACAGTGTACTAAACTGATATGTAGCAGATGTACAATAAATACTTGCTATTTTGATATCATTATCATTATAACAATCATTGCCAACTTAAAGTTTGATGTTATATGAAAACCATTCTATTCCAAAAACTCTATCATCTTAAGCAGATCACTCACATTTTGGGACCTCATCATAAAATATTAGCAGTGGTTATATCTGGATTGTGGGGTTTTTTTTTTTTAATTCAATGTTTTCCTTTTTCTCAGCTATATTATCTTTTTCAAAAATTTATATTGAATATAATTACTTAAACAAAACAAGAACAGATACCATGTACTATATATTGCTAAGCATACTTGACACTTGTCTATTTGCAATTATTGCCATGATAGACCGTGGAGAGAAGTGTATGGTTATGGGTGGAACTAAAAACAGAAGTCAGTATCTGGAGAGATTCAGCAGTTACACAGGACACACAGTAAATGCAGATTATGAAACACCGCAGTCATCACAGATCCCTTCTAAATCCCAAAACAATGAGAGTGGAAGGGAGGCCCCTAGTTTCTAAGTTTACCAGTGTCCTATCTTCAGTGTCTAGAACAGAAGATACCAAGGCATAGACAATCTTCAAACATTTTTGTTGAATGAGTGGCCTGGATAAAGACTAGCCTTCCAAGTCAGCTAGTGAGGCTCGGCTATTGAATACAACTGGACTTGAGAATGAGATTTGGATAAAGCTGTATAAGTGAGGTCTTCTGATCCTAACTCCCTTTTCTTGAATCTAGGAATCCAAATATCCCGAATTAGTGGTATGGTTGGGCAGATGTAGATGGAACTGAAAAAGAAAAATGTGGTCCTTACTGGCTCACTTACTCAACAGGGGTAAAAGAGATACATAGGTAGTTAGAATCAAGAAAGCCTAAATCACGTTCTCCAATCCAATTTCCCATATAGTAGGGATGATTAGGCACACATATAGGAATTGTTCCTTTCTTCCCCATTGTTCCTTTCTTCCTCATTAGACTTTATTCTTTAACAGATTAGCTTTGAAAGGAAGCCCAAAGGAAAAAGGGAGTTAGTGGCAGGCCTTGAACTCCAACAGTTATTACAAAAGCACCAAGGACAGCCATCCAGGTCAGGGACATAAGACTTATCTAGAAAGATTTCTGCAGTGGGCCAAGACAGAGTTTTAAAAGGTCTGAGTAATCAGATAAAGAGAAAGGAAAAGATTTTCCTGCTACAAGGCGGCACCATGAACAAAGTCACAGAAACAATAGGATCATGTAAATATGGAAACTACAATGAATTCTAGAATCTTAAAGAATAATTTACAAGACAGAGAGGGATAAGAAATAATACCAAAAAGGCTGACATGGGCACCAGCAGTTCAGTAGAAGAGAGACAAAACTGAAAACAGGGATATCAGTTTGGAGATTGTAATATTCAAAGTAAACAAACTGACTAAATTTGAGAATCGAGCTATTAAAAACTGATGATTGCACCCAAACAAATCACATTCTGACAAATCTGAAGTATCCTTCCTCAAAACCTCTTAGTTTAATCCAAAAGGTAACTAAGAAGATGTAATTCTAAACAAGTGAACCACATGGCTTCTGGGGTTTACTGGGCAGCATTGCAATCAGTAGTACAAAGGATGAGAGCTGGAGAAATCCTGGTCTTGGGACTTTCTGCTCTACCAAAAACTACAAATTCTACTTCAGGAAAACAATGTACCACAATATCAAGACAAACCACTGAAAACAAATATAAGGCATCCTGTACAACTATGAACGGATCTAATAATTGCTGCTTCATACTTTTATCAAATGACAAACTATGATAGACAGTCCAATCAGTGGCATAATGATGGATGGCACTGCTTGACTTTTTCATGCATTCTCACCCCTTTGTATGAGATTTTAAATGTTTTTGGACAAATATTTTCATGCCAGGAACCAATTTAGGAACACCAGTAGCCATTTTCTATACCTATATGAGGTATAGAAAATATGAGTGAATAAGTATAATTCTCTGGGTTTGAACTGACAAACATAAGTGCCAAATCCAGTTTAATTATTTATTTGGTCAGAGCCAAAATTATACAAAAACGCCGTCATACCTCTTCAGATGACAACAGATCTCTTTCTTAATTTCTCATGTGTGAGACTGGATATATTGGCTTGTAAATTTGTTTTATTTTGTCAAGAGTTGAGTCTATTGCCCTACAGATGCAGCTTACATCTCATCTTTCCTACAAATATTTTATTGTTTAAAAAGTGGCTTAAAGTAAGCATTTATAAATACCTTGACTCATGAAAGTAAAAATTTATTTGAGGTTTATAAATAAAACTATTGAAGTGAACTAACCAAGTTTCAAAATTAAAATTTCTTAACAATGTAAAATTTGAATTTCAGAATGTATCATAAGAAGGCAAAAACTTGAGAAAATAATATAATTTCTTAAGGATAATATATAATGGAATTCATAGTTTCTGGTGGAACAGGAATTTCCCTTAGGCTCCAGGCCCACCGCAGGTTCCAGACCAGTCTAACATCAGGTCAGACCCCATAGGCCCAGCCTCAAGGCCAGTACCCACAGACCCAGAATCCAGCCCCATCACAGCATCAGGTCAGCACCTGTCTACCCCAGCTTCAGGTCAGCATCTGGCCCAGCCACCAGCCTGGCCCCCAAGGGCCTATACTCCAGCAAACCCAGGATCCAGGCCTATTCTAGCAGACCCAGGGTTAAAACTCATCCCAGTAGACCCCAGTGCTGGACTGGCCTTTGTAAACACAGAATCCAGACCTACCCAATGGCAAGTCAGCACCTGTGGACTAAGGCTTCAAGACTACCCTTATGGCCCAAGCACCAAGCTGACCCCCATGGACTCAGTCAACAGCTCTTTGCCAGTAGATTCAATGACACGTTAGCCCCATGGAGCCAGGATTCAAGCCTGCTCTAGCAGACCTAAGCTCTAAGCCCATTATAGCAGACTCAGGTTCCAGGCCCAATTCCACACACGCAGGTACCAGACCCACTCACCTGCTGATCCAGGGATTAGATCACCCTGCCTGAGGATTATGACAGTAAGTATGCCCCCAGACCATGCCAGACAGCCTGCTATCTTGTTGGTCTGATGGGTGAAGGGCTTTCCCTACTGAAGCCAGTTTGTAAAGACTGGAATAGTGCATACTTCTTCCAATACTCACACACAAATGCATGGCCACAAAATTCACAAACAAGCAGGGAATCATGACATCATCAAAGTATCAAAATAAAGCACCAGTATCTGACTCTAAAAAATAGAGATTTTTTTACCTTACAAAGAATTCAAAATAATCCTCTTAAAGAACCTCACTGAGCTATGAGAGAATACAGATAGACAACTAAACAAAATCTGGAAAACAACACACAATCCAAAGGAAATTTTCAATAAAGAGATAGAAACCATAAAAGGAAAGTAGAACAGGAAGTCCCAAGTCCAAAATGCCTCCTAATTTTAATTAATTGATAAATTTAGAGCTTGTATTTCTAAAATAAGTGTTAAATTTTACAATTTTTCTTTCTTTCTTTTTCTTTTTTTTTTTGAGATGAAGTTTCACTCTTGCTGCCTGGACTGGAGCACAATGGCATGATCTCGGCTCACTGCAACCTCCGCCTCCAAGTTCAGGCAATTGTCCTGCCTCAGCCTCCTGAGTAGCTGGGATTACAGGTGCCTTCCACCACAGCAAAGTTATGTTGCAGATAGATTTTTTTTTATTTTTTATTTTTTTGAGATGGAATTTAGCTCTTGTTCCCAGGCTGGAGTGCAGTGCCACAATCTTGGCTCACTGCAACCTCCATCTCTGGGGTTCAAGTGATTCTCCTGCCTTAGCCTCCCTAGTAGCTGGAATTATGGGCATGTGCCACCATGTCTAGCCAATCTTTTGTATTTTTAGTAGAGATGGGGTTTCAGATAGGATTATTATTTTATGCAAGATTTCCAATCTCTAAAATTTCCAATCCTCCCAGCTGCTGAAAAAGCGGAGTACGAAGTCATTTTAAATACATATAAATTGGTTGCAAAGCTAATTGAAGACTGACTAAAAACTCTGAGGATAATAAACATTTCATTCATTAGAAAACCCATTCCTTTTAGAAACATATATATCATATTTTCTGTACCTTTGTTTATTCCTGTAATTAATCATCATATATCTCAATAAAATTTTTGATTATCTAATATTCATGTATTACAATTTCACATTTCTTTGACATCATAATTCCATGCTTATTGGCGAAGGCATGAAAACCTATCCATGGATATTTTTCTCATGGAGAAAGAGAAATGTCTGAAACACTGGGAAGCGGAAGTGTGAGGGACTCTAATTATCTATGACTTTTATTTTTACATGTAATAGTCATGTAATGGAATAGTGTTTCTTTTCAAAATCCCACAGTCAAAAACAATATAAATCTTTTAACTGTTAGAGATTATATGATACTTTTTCTCACAAATGTAAAATTATGAGTACCACAGCTAAACATACAGCTAAAAATAATTATGTTATACAAACACATATTGTACATAGATGTTGCTACCATGAAATCTAAGAATGCCACTTTCCCTTCTGTAGCTATGTTTTGAATCACCTTCAGATTATTTATTTACCAAAAAAAGAACAAAAATAAAGCTTTCCTTGCGTATTATTAGCAAGAAAGCTATAATATGCAAGAAATATATGTGACTCAGAAAACACTAGTTGATAAACATCAACTTTATGTAGTTTAGGTCATCAAGACAAGCAATCATTCATGTTTATTGAACACCTATTATGAGCAATTAACTGTTTCAACTGAGACTTTGGAGAATCTTGACCAAATCAATAATTCAACTGTGAAAAACAAGCCTAGAGGTGCACTGATTCTTCCTAGTTTTCTATACCCTAGATTTACATTCATGCTATTAAATTGGCCTCTGGCATTATGAGATTTAATTAATCCATTAATTCCAAAATCACAATGAGATTAGTGTCTTATAGAGATAATGGCTAGGGGTGCATCCACAGTGTTTCATTCATTATATGAATGGACCCTCTCACATGCCATAGTTAAATGAACAGGTGCCCTGATTGTCTGGAGACAAGATAAACTTGCAGTTGCTGCCTTCTCTCAATTGCTTTAGCTGTTCCAGGTTTAAGAGTGTCACAGTCCCCATCTCTCTATAAACCATGATTCTCACTACACTTACTTCCTTGATTCCTCTCAGCTTAACCGCAAACATTTTATCAACTGCAGAGTAGCTTTTAGCCTAGCTTGATTAATTTATACACAGCTTATACCAATTCTCCTAAGATCACTCATGTGGTTTGATTCAATTAATCACACTATTCACCAAGCTCTAAAAAGAAAAACAAGCCTGTTTATTTGCATGTTGTGAACCAAAAACTCAAAATACGAGAACAGCATAACTGGTCATTGCCAAATTTTCTACAGTTGGCCCTATAGCAGAATACCTCTATAATATGCATTTATCCCTTTATATTGGATATGGCTTATAATTAATGCAGTATAAAGAGTAGCTCCCTGACCATGGTCCAGCCTCATGGGACTCCTATACCTCTGTCCAGGGAAAGTCAAAAGAAAGTAGAGATGCAGAGTATTATCCAAGAAGATTCTCTGCAGGGTCCACTGTAGCAGTTGTGGTCTTAACAAGATGAACTCTTTGTTCCTGATTGTCACTGCTTACAGCTGCCCATCATAGAAAGTATGGTGCTGTACAGAATATCTATTGCAACAGAGAGACGGGGAGGCTTATTTTCTCCTTGGTTTTAGCCTACATATTATTAGCTTAACTGATCTGTTTTACTTAAGGGGACAAGTACGTTTTTATTTTTACATAAGATTTTTCTGTGGTTCAGTCACATGGTCTACCCCCAACACATCTCTTATCTTTATGTGAGGTTCATAACTATACCAAATGTCATGCTCAGGGTCAGGTCCAGGCCCATGCTGAGGTCTGAGGGGATTGGGTGGATGGGCAGATAGCTGAAAGAACACTCGGGCGGGGGTGGGTGTAGGCAGGTGAAATGTAGTTTCATTCAGCAGCTCTTCCATCAGCAGCTCTCTCACACTAGCCCTCTCACACTGTGAGAGGAGGCAGAGGTTGCAGTG
>NW_012109153.1:798913-841480 GCF_000951045.1 Mandrillus leucophaeus
TTAAAATTAATCCAGGCCAGGCATCAGGTTGTGCACAGGTGTTATCACTTAAAACAAAGACACTTGCTTTGTTTAAATTTGGAGTTAAAGAGTTCAACTTGGAAACCCTGGTTAGCATTGTGAAAACAATTCTCTGTCAATTGAAACTAAGAGTCAAAAAGAAAGAGCAGATCCAGTGGAAGCAGGCTTTTCAGGTATGTTTACCACAAATCATTCAGAATTTCAGTATGACTTTTATCTCAGTTTCAGAAGTTATAGAATTAAGTTAATTGTGTTACTTTTTATTGTAAACAGGCTATAATCCCACACAAACTATTTTCATACTGGCCAACATCAATCAGATCAGTGAGGACACCACATAGGATAGTTAGGAAGATGTAGGAGATGATGTAGGGGGTAAGAAGCAAATTAAGAAAAAAGAAAAGAAAATTAAAATTTTAAATTATCTGTCAAGGTCTCATTGTCTAACCTCACCTTCAACCAAATTTATCTCATGACTGATATCTTCTATTAATGGCAATTAATTATATAAAACAGGAGAGAGAAGATCATTGACTCCAGTCTCAATGGCAATTTTTCAAATCCATGACCAGGGAAGAAGGAGGAGCCTGAAAGAATGGTAAAGCTTGTTCAATCCCCATATGTGCCCATTAACTTCACAAAAAGAAAACTGCTCCTAGACACAGTCCCAACCCCCGCTGGTCATCTCACAAATGTGCCACTGGTCATGCACAAAAGAATGTGGATGGCTCTTGTCACAACTTCTAAAAATCATGGTGGGAATAGTGACTATGTCTACTTACTGAACAATGCTCAAGTAACCAGTCAAAGGCTTTAAAGATTTTCTTTCTTTGTTTCTTTCTGATTCTTTTTTGTTTGTTTTATCTCAGACTAATTTGCATTTGTGGAAGGATAGCATTTTCTGAAGGAGAAAAATGCATGTTTTCTTTGCTTCATGATTGGGGGAGCAAGTAAAAAAATGACAATGATTAGAAAAGTGAGATGTTGCACTGAATCAACAATTTGAAAACATAATTTAGAGCCACTAAATATGCCTACTAGAAAATATTAAAACATCTTTTCAAATATAAGGTCCTTATATCCTCAGAAATTATTTTATATACATAATATTATACATATATAATTTGATACAGATTGTTCTACAGATGATAGAAACAACATAAAGAATAAATAAATTTCGATTCAATATATTAAATATACAGATTTTTAGTAGCTCTATATCTCAGTATCCTCAGGTACTTTAATGGAAAACTAGAAAAGTGCTAGTAAGAGATGGTAAAAAATAAATTATGGTTGATGATATGAAGACATGAGAGGCCTGTTTTAGTAAAAGCCTCCATGTATACCAATCCTCTTCCTAATCCACTAGGATTGTACCAGCAGGTTAGCACTCACAGAGCATCATCTTTTCAGCCCAGAACACTGCCATTAATTTATGATTCTATAGCTAGCAGAAACAACCTGGTTGCAAATTTACATGCTTTGGGCATCAAATAAACTAATTAAACCGATCTATACAGTAATTGTCTTCTACTGTTTACTGATTAAAAAGCCCTTGAAATAATGAGAATTCCTTGCAGTAGGAAGGCTTGGACCCATGAGCTATGATGATTATCGACGGTCTCAGAACTCCTCCTTGAGGACATGAGGTTAAGAGGCGGTGAGGAGGAAGAAAATGCCTGGCCCACCTCTCAGCAGTCACCTTTCTGTCTGGGTCTCTGACTCTGAGACAAGTGTATCTCATCTCAGAGTTTAGAACTCAGATTCTTCATGGTCAATATTCCTTAACCAACAGTGCAAGAAAGCTCAGGAGATTCTTTAGATAAATGACTTACACAAGGGCAAAAGCTATAAGGGAAAGATTAGTATAAATATAACTCTATACAAATAGTAGGACACTCTTACTCAATTTGTCCATAATTTATACTTTTTTCTAAAAATAAAAATCATTTGCTTCTAGATAAAAGAAATTATGATTCTGGCAACAACTTGGTGAGGAATATGTGCATTACTAGTTAGACAAAAACAATTTCCAAAGATTTTCAGAATTGTATGGAAGTCTCAACCACCAACATTTGGGGACAGTTTTCTTATATTTTCTAAAGAAATGCAAAAGTTGAGATAACATTCTGAACATTTCTCATAACACTCAGAGTCCTGGAACATTGAATAACCTAGGCAATGTTTTATAATCACTTTCTGTACTTAGCCACTTTGCACTCAAAAATACAATATGGTTACAATTATGTTAGAAAATTTTGTTTTAAGATTCCACAGTAATCCAGATCAAGATATATTTTCTGGAGATACTCAGTAGCACCTGTCAATTATTTCACTACTGCTTTCACCTTTAAAAACATAAAGGAAAAGCAGAAGAAAGACATTTATAATCAATTACTTTAAAAAAATGGAGATTAGTGTGTTACAGAAATGTCCTTAAGACATCTAATGTCTATTTTTACGTGTGCCTAAAACTTAAGAGCTGCTAAACTATTCTCTTGTATATTGTTTTAAAATTTATATAAATAGCTCTCAGGTTGAGAACGCTTGCTAACTTTCTGCATGAATTGAACTATCACTACGAAATCTTCTCAAAAAGAGTGCACAATGAAAACTCAAATGCAGCTGTTAGCTACAATTACCTATTGTAGTAAGAGTCACATCCAACCTCTTGTAAGGTGTTATTGCTCATTTAAAATCAGAAAGACAGACCCTGTTTTTTACTAAAATAGAGGCCCTCGAATCATTAATAACTGCTGTCAACAAGATAACAAAGCAGCTTTTTAAAGTTTGATTTACAGTGTTAGTTCTGTGTTCATATCCCTCATTAGCTCTGATTCATAACTAGACAAGACAGGGCCAATATTACTGCTCTAAAGTGAAATATTATCACATTTTGATTTTTTTTTTTACCTTAAATGAATGTGTTTTGTTGGGGTGCCCAAATATAAACTGTCTTGCCTTTGGGACATTTATTTAAATTTTTAGAAAGTAAGTCCTGGTGAACAAAAACAAATAATAATTCCAATTGAAAATTCTCCTAGAATTAATTTCCTCCTCCCTTCAATGTTTGGTGACAAGTTAAATCTCATATTTTTTCTATTTGTTGGGCCAAGCCACATGTTTTATTTTAAAAAAATAAAACCTGTGCATTGTATACTGCCTGATTTGCCTCACAGCATTAATTTGAACACTAAAGAAGATAAAGTATATGAAAATACCATATATTATGAATCATAAATAAATATACTTAAAAGTACTGTTTTACTGTTATTTTCCAAGTCGAACACAATCTACATACAGAATATATTTCTTGATTTTACTCCCTATTGCCTTTAGGTGTTTACACATCAATACTGATGTACCAAGTTCATCTTCCTTTAACCAGCATGGGAGGTTCAAGACCTGGAGAATTCAGCTGAGACTCTGAACAATTAACTTCATCCTACATAGCATCAGCAATAAGAGCCACTAGATAGCCTTTCTGTCTTAAATGTCTAACAGTGCAGTTACTTACCTCCTTGGACTAATGTAAAATGTTCTGGAGCGTCCTGCTCAGCTAGATAGAATGGACCAAGGCTGTCATCTTGGAAAGCAAAGGGCAGAGCTCTGAAAATATGACACATAGAAAGGCATTACAGGGACCTGAGAAAATAGCTAAAGCATAGCAAGCTACTTATGGAGTTGACCCTGGACAGGCAAGGGGAAGTGTAGGTCACAGGAAGCCTAGGAAGTAAACAGGTCCACTGTGTGAGCTGCTGGATACAGTGGGCATTTTGTGCTCTGCATAAGAGCATTCTGTTAAGAGGGCACAGTAGCAGTGAAGGCCAGCCCACATCTTCTCACAGAGACGTGCTCCCTGAAGCTGCCTGTGTGCCCCCATGGGGTCACACTTTTTTCTTGATATTATCCTGAGTTTGTATGCCTAGGATGCTGCTCCTACACAGAGGGGTAACTTTTTCTATTCTTCCAGCCAGAGAGAGAGAGAGAGAAAACATTTTATTTTAATTTGCACACAGGTACAGTATAAACTGCTGGGAGCTCTGGGCTGAAGAATGCCACAGAGAAAAGCATGGTAGATTGTTACTTCCAAGGGAAACACCAAGTGGAAAGAATTTCCTTAAAGTGGATCTTCCTCCTTTAGGGAATTTATGAATTAGCTATGAGGCAAATTTGTGAAAAGCTAAGGATTTCCCAGAACTCTGGAGTTAAAATGGTTCTGTGTCTGAAAATATTTCTAAGTGAAATGATACAATTCTACTTTAAAAGTACTCGGAAAGACCCCAGATATCACAGGCTGTGGGTACGGTAAGAATAAAGAGCATGTTAGAACCTCCCAGAGAAAGAGGTTAAGAATGTTTTTTAAAATGTGTTTCTCCTGCGCTATCTGTAAGTTCTATGATGGCAGGTAGTATAAGTGTTGACCCCTAAAAACCTTTGAACTAGCAGTGCTCAGCACTTGCACAGTGCTTACTATTATCCAGGTAGTGTCCTAAGCACTTCATATGTAATAAATAATTTAACACAGTGATCTTATAAAGTACTTTATTGTACTTACTTAAGTACTTACTTTATTGATTCCTAATTTCTGAATAAGGAACTGAATCAACTTGATCATAAATCATGCAGGTAGGGCTGAGATTTGAACCCAAGCAATCTAGCCTAGCTTCAAGTCTGCCCTCTTAACCACTTCTATGGTATCCTAAATAAATATTTTTATGAATAAATACATGAATGGCACAATGTAGTCAATTCAGAGAACTGTTATGCAATCTTGATTGTATTGGATTTCACATTATTTTTGGTCTCTGGGAAAATTTTAGTTTAGTACCCAAGACTTCAGAAATTATGCTGCCTGAGTTGCAGTACTTTAAAATGCAGACAACGAGAAAGTTACAGTAAAGTGTCTAAATGTTACACTGAGAAAATATAAGCAGACACAGGAGCACACACTTAAAATGTCTAATCTAGTCTGGGTGGGTGGGGATACCAGGAAAAACTTTCGGAGGAAAGGAAGGGCACAACTGAAATGGGATCTAAAGGTAGATCAAGACAAAAAGGAAGGAAGGATGTTCTTGGCAGAGATAATTCCATGTATGACAAACAAGTGGATAAAAAATAGGGGAGTGTACCTGAGGAACAGAAAAATTAATTGTTCAGTATATGTTTACCTTAGAATGTGAGAGAGAGAAGGGAAAAGATGAAGTTTACAAAGAATTGGGGACAGATCTCAGAAGGCCTGGGAAACCTTAAGAAATTTGGACTTTGGGAATAGCGAGTCAGTGATGGATTATATGCAGGCAGATCAAAGAAGTAATATGAAAAGACTTGAGTTTGATTACTGTGGCTGATGAGTGGAGAGCAGATTGGAAGATGGCGAGGCTGTGGTCTGGGAGTCAGTTTAAAAGGCTGTTCAAGTAATTTAGGAAAGAAGCTAAGTTTCACACATTGTGTATTTGAGATGTCTGAAAGACAATCAAGTGAAGATGTCCAGAAATACGTTGTATATCTAGAAATGGAACTCAGCAGAGAGGTCTGAGATAGAGAAACTAATTTAAGTCCTCAGTCTGAGGTCGTACCTCAATGCTCAAGAGTGGATGAGGATCCCCAAGAGTGTGGAGTAAGAAGAGTCCTCAAGTCAGAATCCTGAAAAGCATCAACATTTAAAGCCTGGGCAAAGGAAAAGAAGACTGAGAGAGGGGGAAAAAATACCAGGACGTTGTATGTTTTCAAAGCCAGCAAAAATGTGGTAAAGTAGATCAAAATCCATTCACAGGCAACTAATATGAAGGTTAAAAATATTCATTGGAATTAGCCCCACGGAAGTGCTGTGTGACCTCAGTGAAAGGAGATTCTCATTTGGGTCCTGAGCACAGAAATAATAAATTAAAGACTAAAACAATGGGAAAATGTAGACACCTTTTTCCAAAATTGTGACTTTTAGGAGAAAGAAACTAAGCAATAGATGGAGAGGGGAGTTCAGGAAGAAACTGTTCATTTTAAGATAGCAGGAATGTGAGTGTATCTGAGAACACATGGGAAGGAGTTGGTGAAGGTAAAGGAAACAAGAGCCCTGAGAAGGCAGAAAGAGAAGGAATCCAGGGCCCAAGTCAAGAGCTTGGCCCAGAGAGGAGAGGAGACATTTATTCAGTTGTAAAGGAAGGAAGGAGGAAATAAGAATGAGAATGCAGATAAGTATGTACGTAGAACTGTCAGAATAATAAGGGATTTTTAATCTGATGGATATAATTTTCTTCATGAATTCAGTTTTAGTGTGTTTGTACTTACTAATATTTTCTTCGCACTTATTGGTAAATTGAATTGACCCTTCTACATATATTTATATATTTACCTCCAGTTCTCTCTATCTGTCTTAGATATCTTTAAAATATTTACCTACACATCTCTCTCTCTCTCTATCTTAGGTCAAATAGAGAGAGAGAGAAGTGTAGGTAAATATTTTAAAGATAGCATATAGCCTAACAGCCAATATTACATGTATTATAATACTTTACAATAGGAAATCAATAAATACATGGTGATTGATTTTTGAAAACATCTCATTTTACACTTGTGCTAACACCAGGACAAAAATGTGTCAATTGTTTTAATGTATTCTGTGTTTGCCAGATGCAACCATAAAAACACAAAATAAAACTTGGGGGCCAAGAATATTATTTCAATATCTCTATTTCTTGGGTGGTAGTGAAAAAGAGAGCTACAAATTAGGTTGCCTATCATATACAAAATAACAAATTTTGGGTTTTGTTCTATGTAAATTTCATGTATTAAAATATAAAGGAATTATCTAATGACATCTCTGAAAGTATACCCAACTAATCAATTCCTTGTTTATGTTTATGCCTTAAAAATAAAAAACATCTTTGCCATTTCAGCTACTAGCACACCCTCAATTGGATGTTATAATAATAGCTTACATCTTAGTGCAATAACCATGAAATTATTTGGCAAAGTTTTGAATCAAGCTTGTCCAACCTGTGGCCTGTAGGCCACATGTGGCCCAGCATGGCTTTGAATGCAGCCTGACACAAATTTGTAAACTTTCTTAAAACCTTATGAGTTTTTTTGTTGTTGTTGTTATTTTTTTTTAGCTCATCAGCTCTTGTTAATATCAGGATATTTTATGTGTGGCCCAAGACAGTTCTTCTTCCAATGTGGCCCACGGAAGCCAAAAGATTGGATACCCCTGTTTAAATAAGGCTATATTTGCTAGTGGAAAATTCTGAGAAAATAATTTGACACTGAATCCCACTTACTCTTTTTCATTAAAAAAATACAGTATAATAGTCCAACAGTTAAATATCTATATCATCAAATGTTTTAAAACAATACTTTGAGGGGGAAAAAGTAATTAAGGCAAAGCTGAGCATCTAGGCTCTGACAACTTCTCTGACAATGTCAGTTGCAAAGCCTAAAGTCACACATTTCTTACCTAATTTGAGTTTTGCCCACAAAAATTGAATTAGGCCATTTTCATTTAAATCCCTGTCCCCTTTCTCCCTATAACCTATTTGAACTTCAAACCTTCCTTTCAACTTTTGCAGTTCGTAAGGAAGTTCAATTCTCTGTCAAGAATAAAATATTTTCTTTCTTATGCAATTCATTATAGATGATGGAAGTCATTTCATTAGTTCTCTTGTAGATGGCAGGTCTGTGTCTCAATTCAAGTAGGTTGAATTTGCCAGTCTCAAAAGACCTTTAATTGGTCTTTGGGGTATCACTCTACCTCCTTTTGCTTATATGTGACTTGCTGTCAAACAATTCTGAGTGTTTAAGCTAAATTTGTTTAAGTTAAAATTATCTACACAACATTTCAATAAACTAGTTGGAGACCTATTACCAGGGCAGAAAAAAAAAAAAAAAAACTTGGCTCACTGTCATATGAAATTCTGGGACAGAACCCATATGACCAGATCTCTAGATTGCTATCCAGGTTATAGTTACTCACTTCTTAATGTTTTGGTCTTATCTAGTTTTGCAAGATTTGGAAACCAAAAACCAGGACACTCAGGATACTCACTTAAAGTTGAATTTCACATAAACAATGGATATTTTTTTAGTATAATTATATCCCATGCAATATTTAAGATATACTAAAAATTGATTCATTGTTTATCTGATTTCAAATTTAACTAGGTATCATGTATGTTATCTGACAACCCTAACTGTCCCTCATCTGTGAAGAAAAACATTGATAATTATGTTTCTTTGAGTGATTCTTCTGGCCTAAACAATATTGCAAACTCACATTTCCAAATCTCAGAGTTAAAATTAGAAATTTGCTTGGAATTCCGTAAAATAAGAAGTTTTGAATCTTCCAACCCCAGATTCTTAACTAAATACCTATATTAGTAATTATAATTATCTTTTTTTTAAAAAAAAGAAAATAATCCAGGGAAGCTTGACCCCGTATAGCTTAATGTCAATACTCCAAAAGGAAACTGAAGCAAACATTCAAATAAAAATTTGCAAACTCGTAGAAAATTGAGAGCTATTAGAAACCCTGAGTGTGACATGAAAAAAAAAAAAATCATGGCACACCAATAAAATCTTAGAGTAGATATTGCAGATAAAGAGAAGCAAGAAATAGGACACAACTTTACCATTAGTTTTGCCTATAATATACTTACTATAAAAATTATAGGAAAACATGCTATTCTCAAAGGCCAAATGTTTGAAGCACCATACTCAAAGACCATTATCAGTGGCTCACAAACAATAGAAGTGAAATGGGCAGTCCTGCCTGAGAAGCTGCCTTGGCTCAAAGTCAATTAAAATTAGTGTAATGACTAAATGACAAGTGACATGATAGCATCCAGAAGACAAGAGTTACTAAAGAAAAAAAATAAGTAAGAGATGAAACTAAATCCCTATAGTGAAGGTCAATTCCTGTTAATACAGGTAATTTTAAAAGATTCAAAACTTGAAGCAGAATTTGCATGGGAAAAAATACATAATACTACTCCATTTGTAGAAATTGTATCATCTGCCAACAGACCAGTGCAAATTCAATGTTTTTGAACAATCTCAAATCCAGGGAACCTGCTAACACATTGAAAAACAGGGTTATTAATAAAAAACAATTGAATTATCCTCTCTCACTGAGACAATTTTAGTGTGAGTAGTAAATGGGACACAGTTTGAAACTGCTGTTTTCATGACATTGAAAAGAGGCAGTATTAGTGTCCATTTGGTATGGATTTATCTGTTCAGCCTATTTCAAGTCAAAGCTGCTAGTCATAATAACGTCAAATGGGTGTCATGATTTGGGCCTAGCCTATTTGCCTGCTTCATATAAAAATGCATCTATCTAAATGGGCCAATTTTTGAAATACGAGTGATAGTATGTATTCCTTGTCTACATTTGAAAAATAAGATAAAGGAAATTCTGATTGGCTTGAAAAATTCAGAATATTATGTAATTCTAGAACTGACCAAGTGAATATAAATCAGTAAGCGGCTAGGCCACTGTAAGTGTAAGAGAAAATTATTTAAGACCCACAAAGCAATGCACTCTTCCAGAAATCACTTGTAAAATCAGTCTTTTCTCAGACATTTGTTTTAGATACAGTCATTTGATCCCTGTTTTTATCTTGAGGTGATTTCTAATTACTCTGTTCCTGAAGTTCTTGTCATTAAAAAAAAGATAATACAGAAGTATTAACCTGCAAAAAATAAATGCTAAGTAGGTATTTTTTATAGTTGTTACACGGACCACATTTGTTAAAGTTGTTACTGACCATTACTTTTTATATATTAAAACATCATTATCTTCTCCTTGAAGGTTTTAGTGGCTTCAGAGCTTAGCTTTTAATTCTTAATACCCTAAAGACAACAGGTCTGAAAGGACAGAGCATAAAAGAAACTACTTTACTGGAAGAAAGGGCTTCTTAATCCGCATTTGAATTGTGCTCAAAATACATTATGTTCTTTAGTCTTTTAAATTATTTGATTTAAATCACAGACCTACTATGAGAATGTAACAGCCTGAAAAATATTTTCTTACTCACTAAGACCTAAGGGTATATGTCACGCTAGAAATAAGGAAACACAAATGCTGCACATAGGCTAGGAAATGTTTCCCAGCTTTGAGTTTGGTTTTGTTTTTTTCTGCTTCAGCATTCCAGTGCAATGTCTCTGACCCTCTGATCACTTGTAAAACCCCTCGCCCTTGTCATCTATGACCAGCAATTAGGAACTCTGCGTGGAGGATCCTCCTTCCCTCCTGCTACATAGTTAGTCCTTGTTTTCTAATGTTAGCCGTGCAAAACGATATATCTTTATACAATAGGCAACCACTTAGGAATCAATTTGGTGATATTTTATTCCTTTTATACTACTTTCAAAGAATTTAATTAGCTTTAAAGGAAAAAGCATTCTACTTCTGGTTAAGAGCCTAGACTTGACCAAAATTCTTTTAAAACAAGGTAAAAGTCCTATGTTACTATTAATACCTAAAAAATAATATTTGATCTCCAAACAAAAGCATTGCTTCTCTGTCCAATTTGATGTCTTTTTCATGCTGCCTCAGTGATGGCCAAATAATTGGTTGTTCACTTGTGTCCTTGTCTCCCCCGACAGTTCCACAGATGCCCTGAACAATGCTCCAAAGACTGCTTTCAGTAGGGGCAAATCCTCATTAATCATTCCTGGCTGACAGCACAAGGGGACACCTGCATCTGGTGCAGAAGCCCAGCCATGGTTTAGGGGAGTGTGGATCAAAAACCAACCCATGCAAGGTATGGGAGACTACTTTTAACAAGAATGTGAAAAACAACAACCACACACATACTCCAAGCAACAAAAACAAATCCTCTTTTGGCATCTCCATTTATTTAACATCTCAGACTGAAGCTGTGGTTCATGTTGCCACTAAAACACCATTCTACTCTAAGCAAGTATATCAGAGAACTAACCACACACAGAGTTATGATAAATAGCTGCTAAATTCTTCATGCTCACATCAAGCAATGTTAGCATTAAATACTGATAAACTGTCACATAATTTTCATTTAGAAATGATTGCAGTTTCAGCTTCCTATCTTATGGTGCTCGTAAATATTTCCCCTACTATATTTCACAAGTAGAATGTATGAAATATACACATTTCTTAGCAAGAGCTCTTGGTCCTATGTGATTGCTTTCTTTTATTGAAATAATAAATATTTCTATTTTGAAAGGGTTAAAAAGAATCCAGGCAATACACCCAGGAAATTATGTATATCATTACGTATCACTGAAGCTATTTTAACTTGCTTTTTCAATAAAATGAAGCGGTTTTGTACTTTTGCAGAAGAGTTTTCTCTCACTTGTCATTATTTTTCTAATTGTATCCCTTAGAGAAAAGACCATAAATAATGAACACCAATTCATATCTTGTAGTTTTGTCTTAAGTAAAACTAAATATGTTTGTAGAGTATCAGAAAATAAAAGACTAGTCATTAAAATACCTAGGAGACTTAGGGAAAACAATACATCAAAGAATTACAACAACAATAAAAAAAGGAGGTGATAAGCAAACTAAAAAACCTGCAAATAAAAGTGATAAAAGACTACAAAGATTAATCAAGTTGATGTTTATGCTCCTCAGTTTGTAAAAACAAATAAAGACTTTTCTGTACATTGGAGATTAATTATAACTATTATACATAAAAAATTTAAAAGTTAAACATCAATTGATGTATTACAATTTATAGTGAGTCCATACTGGAGATCTTTGGTTTGAAAATATAATTATGTTTTGAAGTTCTAGTTAAAAAAAAAAATACATAAATGCAATGTTATATGTTGAATAGAAGCTAAGGGTTCCTAAAGTGAAAATTTGGTTTGGGTTTAGTTTGGATATTTAGAATAATTTAGATATGAATCTTTAGGGATTTTTAACAGACAAATAATCTTGGGAAAATTATACTTCCCAAGTCACTATAATATCCCTTAACTTCATTATTTACAAAAATATTTAATTTAAAAGAATGTGTACAAAGCTGAAGATGGAAGAATGGAGAAGAAGATAAAGAGATAACAGTTTAATAATCAGCAGAGCATATAATGGTAGTAAATACTATTTACTGCTATTGAAAGGCTATGCAAGAGACACTTCCAGTATCTCAGAGAAGTTCAAACTGCCATTCTCCTCAATTTTGGTAGGGCCTGTCCCATTGCAAGGACACAGCCACCATGTAGTGGAGCTCTTTGCCTAAGGTATGCTTCCGTCCTTTATGGATGCTGTTGGTAGCACGAAGAGCTCCAAACCTGTACTGCACCTAGCTAATTAAGTGTCGTAGCCCCACATTCTGCTTAGAGACCTTTCTGGGTTTTGTACTTTTTTCTTCCATTATAAACAAGAATTATGGCATGTCCACTCTTCATTGGGAGCTATGGAAACACAGTCAAAAGTTCCCTCCAGTATATTTCAGTTAAAGCTTGGGAAGAAGACACCAACCGCTTCTCATACAGAAAAATAACTGTAAGGAGGAAAACAGAGGGAGAAATAAGAAAGGAGGAAGGGAAGAAGGGAGGGAGGAAAAAAAGAGGAGAGTTGTAAAATTATTTGCATAACCAATCTCTGGGTACTTTGATCATAGTCAAAGACATTTTTTTTCCCCCCCACAGATCACTTCAACTTTTCCTAATACTAAGAAAGGAAGACTAAGTAGCAACTAACTTTAATTAAACATTAATTCCATGGAAGGCATTTTTTATCTAAGACCGAGTCTTGCTCTGTCGCCCAGGCTGAAGCGCAGTGGCACGATCTTGGCTCACTGCAGCCTCCGCCTCCTGGGTTCAACCAATCATCCTGCCTCAGCCTCCTGAGTAGCTGGAACCACAGGCACACGCCACCCCACCCAGCTAATTTTTGTATTTTTAGTAGAGAAGGGGTTTCACCATGTTGGCCAGGATGGTGTTGAACTACTGACCCTGTGATCTGCACACCTCAGCCTCCCAAAGTGCTGGGATTACAGGCATGAGCCACTGCTTTTGTGTGGCTATCCTATTAACTCCTTACAACATTCTTTTAAAATACATATCATTATTTCCATTTTGCAAAAGAGGAAATTGAGAATCAAGAAGGTTAAAAAATGTGCCCAAGTCACAAAGCCAGAGTAAAGCCAGGTTTCAAATTAGATCTGCCTTTCTCAGAAGCACATATTCTTTCCACCAAACCATACTATGTCAACAATTTATTTCCACATCTCTGGATGGAGTCTAAAAACTTCCCATTTTGCCACTGAGGCAAATCCTCAAATTTGTGGCCATGAGCTAATTTCATTTGGTTTTCATGTGCTCATCACTCCATCCCTCCCATACTCAACTAGCACCTTCCCATTCATTCTTTGTGTCTCAGCGTAGTGTCACCTCACTAGGATATTTTCTCCTCATAATTGCTCCTAAAGTATCCTTCAACAACTTTGCATTATAGTATTTTTCACAATGTATTGCAATTGCCTATTTACTTATCTTTACTGTTCTCTAATCTCTATTCCCAGATACTGGAGAGTATTTTATCCAGCATGGCTAACAACTATTTCTGGAAGAAGGAAGGAAGGAAGGGAGGGAGGAAGGAAGGAAGGAAGGAAAGAAGGAAGGAAGGAAGGAAGGAGGGAGGGAAGGAAGGAAGGGAGGGAGGGAGGGAGGGAGGGAGGGAAGGAGGAAGTTGAAGAAGGGAGGGGTGACTTGCAAAAAGACTACTACAAATATGTTAGCATGTGAAAAACTGGAACAAAAATAATTGTACTACCTCAAGAAAAGATCAAGTTTTGACTTCACCTTTCAATTTGAATATGAGATGTTTATTTTCTTTTGTTCTAAAATGCTCAAGGAAAATAGTAGGGGCACATTACCTTGGATTATCCATATGTAAAGAAGTACTAAAATTTAGATTTCAGTAATCATTCAAAAGTAAGCTGCATTTATGAAACAGCTAAGACATTTGTAGTTACCATTGTAACTGGTACTGTTGCTTTCTTGGGAATTTATATTTTTTATATTTTGTGATAAATATTTTACACTCTAGTATCATCATTTTTTAAACCTTATTTCAGTTAATTAAATAAAACTGAAGCAGAGCTTTCCTGGTTCATTTTTCAAACGCAATAGAAGACCCATTAAAACATTTTTCTTTAATAAACATTTTCATATATATCATTAAGTTATTATTTCTAAAACAACCAAAAAGTAACAGTAAAGTTTATTTTATTTAGATAAGTGGAAACCAAACATCAGACATAGTCCTCACTCTCAAAAATAACATCAACTACAATGCATTGTAACAATGGGATACAAATGGTGAATATACAATAAGAGATTTCACATTTTATGTTGAGTATTAAGATTTTTTCATTGAAATGCTTCTAGTTTTTGAATAATAACTTTAGAGTTCTAATAAGCTTAAGTGACAATTTATTTCCTTTTATTTTATGTACCAGGAAAAAATAAAGCCTAAAAAGGTTATGTGACTTACTCTAGATCACGTAAGTGAAATTAAAATCTATGCCTCCAGCTCCAAGCTTAGCGGTAATTCCAGAGAACATGCTGGATGGAACGTTACATGATATATTTTAGGGGTAGGCCCACAGTGGTCTATGGGCCAAACCTGGCCAATTGCTTGTTCTTGGTAAATATTTATTGGAACAGAGCCATGCCTGTTTATGCATTGTCTATGGCTGATTTTGTGCTATAACAGCAGAGTGAATAGTTACCCCAGAGACTATGCTCACAAAGCTGAAAACATTTACTATCTTTGCCTATAGAAAAACTGAACCCTGAATGTTCAATAGGAATATGTTGCATCAAAGGTTTATAGTGGAATTAGGCCAGTCCCATTAATACATTATAACTTAAAAAATTAGGCATTATAAGTATGTCATTGATGAAATAAAAGGCATTTTAGAAAATTAAGAATGAACTATGTGCTGATTCCATGTTAAATTATCACAACATGACTCACAATGTCACTCTTGTTATGCTTTTATTGAAAAAAAAATTGAGGTTTAAAGTGGCTATGTAACTTGTCCTTGGTTATTCAACCAGTCAATAGCAAAGATAGAATCTAACCTAGAATCTGATTCCAGGAAAAATCAAATAGCACACAAATAAATGACCAAGATAAACATTCAGTATCACTCATCTAGAAAAATAATAATTCAAAAAACAGAAAAAATTTATTCCTGTGTGTGTGCATATTTATATATATTTTTATATATGCACACACACATTATTTTATATATATTATTCATAATATTAAAGTGTGTTAAGGGGATATTTTCATCCTTTACACTAAAAAAGACTGCCTTAGCGTGTACCAATCATAGAAAGAGAGTTTCACAAAATTTAAAAGTATAATTATAAAAAAAGTTAAAGGGATGGAGGAAATAAAGTAACCAACTACACCAGCAAACAAGAAGGAAAGATGAAAGACATAGGGCAAAGAAGTAGAATATATTAGGGAAATTAAAAGAAACAATGAAGAATCTCTGAACAGAGGACAGACAATGGAAGAAAGGAAAAATAATCAAAGAAAAAGAAAACAAAGTTTACTGCACTAAGGAGGAATCATGTATTCAGAACTAAAATCCCCTATATATGTCAATTTGAATGGAGGGATAAAATATACACTTATATTAATTCTGGTTAAATTTCAATATTCCAAAGATAAAGACACATTATCCAGCCTTTGCAACATGGCAAGATCTCATCTCTACTAAAAATACAAAAACAAAACAAAACAAAAAAAGTTGCCAAGTGTGGTGGCGCACCTGTGGTCCTACCACTTGGAAGGCTGAAGTGGGTGGACTGTTTGAGCCCAGGAGGCAGAGGTTGTGGTGAGCCAAGATTAGTGCCACTGTACTCCAGCTTGGGTGACAGAGCAAGACCTTGTCTCAAATAAATAAATAAATAAATAAGAAAAAAAAAAAAACAAAAAAAACAAAACAAAACAAAAAAAACACCTAAAATCTTTCAGAGAGAGAGAAAAAAGTTTACTTACTAAGCAGTGAGATTCAAAACATGAAATTTCTCAAAGCCACAATTCACATTAAAAGATATTACATTAATGCCTTCAAAATGCTGACATAAAATTATTTTAATCCTATAATCCCATGCCCATGCCACCTTTCAATCAACTGTCAGAGTAAAATAAAATATTTTTGGACTAGCAGAACAGAAAAATGCATCTCCTGTGCAACCTCTAATGAAACATTACTCAAGGGTGTTCTCCAGCAAAACAAAGAGAAGGCTAGAAAGTCTGATGACAAGAAGTATATGAAAAAGTTCCAGTTAATTATGATCAGAAAGTAGCACAAAAATTTGAAATAACCTAAAAGTTTAATATCCTGGACACTTTTTGTACAATGTTTTTCTTTATGGTTTTAGGCCCAATACTTGATTTAATATTGAATAATAGTTATATAAGCATAAAACTATAAATGTCATTTATATTGGTAATGTGAAAAAGACAATAAAACCACAAAAATTTAGTTGTTAAAAGCAGAAGTGGAGGAGAAACTAATGTGCTAAATTCTGTAAGATTCCAGTAGTAGCATTCAAAAAATACTTTAAAATCTGATTAAAAATTAGTGAATAATATTTTTAAAACATAATAGCAACCACCAAAATAATTTAAAAATGGAAACTAAGAAAGATTTTCTCTGAACATGGGGCCAGAAACCTAGGAATGTTGTCTTTTGCTATATTTTTTTAGTCTTCTGAAACATGTGAATTATTTTCACCATGTACAAATGTGAATTTATGAAAAAATAGGTAATTATTTTATTGATGGCATAAAGAAAAATCAAGAAGTAGACACTTTTTTTTCATACACTTTAATGATAATAATATGTTTAGTTTGTCTGCTTATCTTTCCCCTTGATATCTTAGTGGAACTGACTAGAATAGCAGTCCTCAAAATTCAAGCCTTTGGAAAATGGGTGTCACGATTAGAACTAAGACCGAAATGAAATCGGTTATTTAAGTCAGTGCAGGATAGTTAAAATATAAAAATGAGTGTAGTGGTAAAAATGCTACCTTCACTAGGTGTATGAAGCTTGACTATGGAATCAGCACTGCAGTGTACCAGATGAAAAAATGTGCCTAATATATGGATCCCATTTTTATTTGGCAACATAACAAATTGTAGTATAAATATACATTCAACAAATGTTTATTAAACACTTTGTATGCTTCATGAACTTACTTATATCACTTAACCACTGAATTCTCCATTTTCACCAATCAATGGATTTTTTATTTTTACCATGATGCTATGATTTCTAATTTTACTTTACATATAAAAAACAAGCCAGAACACTATATAAATAGTGGATTTATTTTTCCCCTTCTACCAATATGTACTATATCAAATATCAACTTTCAGATAATCTGTATCCTAATTCTAGTCATCTATTGCTGACTTCCTTCAATATATATCATTCATTAATTTATTTATCCAGAAAATTATCTTGCATAATTACTGTGTGCCAGACATGGTCCTATGCTTTAGGCAAAGACCAGTGAACAACAACAAAAATCCAAATCCTTATGGAGTTTACTTTAAAAAATCATATTATTTCACAAACAAGACTCTCACTTTTAGAATACCCTTATTGTTCAACTCACACTTTTAAGGAATGCTAATGGCCACAGTGATATATAAAACTACTCTTCTGTTTGCAAAGAGGAAAATGAGATTCAGGAACAATGAACGATTTATCTAAAATCAAATAGCAGCAGACTTCTTGACCTAAACATAAGAGATAATTGTTTTGATCTTCCTGCGTTTAGTCAAAAATCTAATCTTTAAATTATATAAATATTTTCTGTGCATTGTCATGGAAAATTAAAATTATATATACATGAAAAACTAGAGTAGGCCATAGCCCTGTGAAATATATAGTATATGGAAGGCCTATCATTTGTATCTTAAAATCTAGAAATGAAAAAGGTAATTAAGACTTCGGTCACACTAAGGTGGGATTTTTTTTTCCCCTAAGTTAAATAATTTTAGAGCAATTAGCATGTCAGTGAAGTTTTTCAGGTACTTTTTTTTTTCACATTTCGTACTTATATTCCCTAAAGTAAAAGGAATAATTAACTGAAATCCAATTAGTGTAGACTTAGAACACCTGTTTCTGAAATCCTTTGAATAACTTTATCATATTATTTTATTTTTTCTTGGTCTTTGTTTTAAGATGAAACACATATCCCTATCCAGTTGCTCCTAGGAGCTGGGAGATTTGCATATCACATAGAAGAAAAGTACCTGTTTGTAAAAGAAACACAAAGATTAAAGACCAAAAGAGTTGTAGATATATTACAGCAGCTACTGTAACTTAACCCTATTTTGACCAAACACAAATTTGTAAAAACTTCCTCACAATTTGAAAAAAGAATTTAATTTAGAAGAGAATAATATGGACCCCACATTAAAAATATACGTAATAAAATCATTATCCGAACTGCACATCAAAGAAGAAAAGAATGCATTTTGATAGAGGAGGAAGTATTTGATATAGTATATTTCAAATACTAGTTTTATTGTGATAGCAGCAATGGTAAATTATGGTAGTCCATATAAATCAACAACAGATCAAAGAATAAATATCTCACTGAAAAAGGTAACAAAAATAAGGAAAAGTATAAGGATAAGAAAGATACAAAATGAAAAAGTATAAAGTATGTCAATCATTTCACTAAATGCTGGGTTAAATTTTCTTATTATATAACAAAAACATCTAATCAGGTTTAAAAGCAAAATTCAGTTATATTCTGGAGAGCAAACAATCTTGCAGACTTGGAAATTAAAAGCCCATTTCTCATTAACCCTTTAATAGAAAAGGAAATCAAAGGAAAAGTACAAACGGTCTAGAAAGCAAAGCAAAGGAAGGCAGTTCATAAGAAAAATATGGGCCAGGCGCGATGGCTTACGCCTGTAATCCCAGCACTTCGGTAGGCGGAGGCGGGCGGATCACGAGGTCAGGAGATCCAGACCATCCTGGCTAACACGGTGAAACCCCGCCTCTACTAAAAATACAAAAAAATTAGCCGGGCGTGTTGGCGGGCGCCTGTAGTCCCAGCTACTCAGGAGGCTGAGGAAGGAGAATGGCGTGAACCCGGGAGGCGGAGCTTGCAGTAAACCGAGATTGCGCCATTGCATTCCAGCCTAGGCAGGAGAGCGAGACTCGTCTCAAACAAAACAAACAAACAAACAAACAAAAAGAAAAGAAAAATATGAACACCAAAGTGTCCTTGCAATAAAACGTGAGTAGATAAATGTTTCTGAGAGGCAATGGATCTTCAATTCCTCTTCTGTGACACTGTAAAGTTACCTCTATTTACAAACGACTGTTTTAAGAAGTTTTCTTACATTACCCAAGCACCCTGGCCTCATGATCCACATTTGCAAATCCGGTTCAAGACCTTCTAGATGATTTCCTTCCAACTTCCCTTTAACCAAATCCTTCTGACTATTGCATGCATGATTTACCCTCAGAAGATAAGAAAGAGAAGAGAGCTGTAAGAAACTTCATGTATCTAACCGTTCACAACTACAGAAAGAATTGATGTGAGAATGGGTTAAAAGAAATCACGAAATGTACTCTGGAATACCAATCCATTGGTATCAATAATTCGAAAAGGCTTTCATTTAGATCTATTCCTATACATACCATTTTTCATCTAAAGAAATATTCTTTAGGAAAAAAATTATAGACACATGATTCAGAGCAGGTATCAAAATACAGATGAAGATGATACAATAAAGCTTCAACTAATCTATGTGAGATAACCAGAATATATTAAATTTAAACGATTTTTTAAAGCTCTGGCACCATTTGGAACTGCACTTTTCAATAGACATATAATGTGAGCCAGATATGTAATTTAAAATTCTCTAGTAGCCATGTGCAAGCAAGTAAAAAAGAAATTAGTGAAATTAAGCCAGGAGGGTTGGTACATCCCTGTAGTCCCAGCTACTTGGGAGGCTGCGATGGGAGGATCACTTGAGCTCAGGAATTTGAGACTAGCTTATGCAACACCGAGACATCCCATCTCTTAAAAAGAAAAAAACGAAATAGGAAATGGATGACATTAATTTTCATTATGTATTTTATTTAACCCACTATATCTCAAACATTATTTCAAGGTATAATCCATATACAAAGTGATTCATGAGTGGTACAGATAGTTTGGATGTTTGTTTCCCAAACCTCATGTTGAAATTTGAAATTTAATCCTCAATGTTGGAGGTGGTGCCTAATGAGAGATATTTGGGTAATAGGGTGAATTCCTTATGAACATATTAATCCCCTCCCTGGGGGCTTGGAGAGTGAGTTTTTGCTCTATCAGTTCCTGAGATAGCTGGTTGTTAAAATGAGCCCAGTACCTTCCTCACTTCTCTCTTGCTTCTTCTCTTGCCATGTGATCTCTGCACACGCGGGCCCCTCTTCACCTTCTGCCCATAAGTGGAAGCAGCCTGAAGTTCTTACTAGAAGCAGATGCAGACATCATGCTTCCTATACAAGCTATAGAGGTTTGAGCCAAATAAACTTATTTTCTTTGTAAATTACTCAGCTTCAGGTATTCCTTTATAGCAAAGCAAACAAACTAAGACAATGAGATACTTTCCATTCTTTTTGTACTGTGTTTTCAAAGTTCAGTGTATATTTTTATTTATAGTACATTTCACTTTGGACAAACCACGTTTCAAGTACTCAATATCCACATGTGCTAGAGCCTACCATTTTGGAGAGTAGAGATTTAGAATACTCAGAGAGAGATCCAAAAATCTAGCAGCAATTTCCATACCCATTGCTTTTAATTTATTGGTAGATTATTAAAAATACTATTTCTATGTATGACAAGCCTACACATAGAAAGCCCACGCTGCTCAACTCTAGATCCTTTTGTGGCCAAAGTAGGTTTTCCTGTCCTTGCAGTGTTTCCAATCAAAACATATAGGTAAAACAAGGAAGGAAAAATGTTCCAAATATACATGAAGCTAAAGTCTTTGAAAATTCAATTGAAGAGCAAGTTTACAAGGTAATGTTTATAGTTTTTTTAAAAAAAAAAAAAAAAAAACTTTACTTCAAGGAATTTCTATTGATGAAATTATAGAAAAATTATAAGTAATTTGTTTATTTATATAGTGGTTACTAATCTATAGTTTTTAGCTAGACTTGAACTTTTAAGTATCTTGTGGAAAAGCACTATATGTAACAGTGACATCTGCAAAATTTGATCTATTTCCTTATATTTGTTTTTCCTTAAAGCTACTGCTAAATTAGACTTTCAGTCTGCTGATTATAATGTAAGGTTTAGTGTCTTACAGAAAATTGTTTGTTTGCTCCTTTCTATAAATCTGTGCCAATTTGACTTCTCCAGTCCTGTTTGATGCCGTCACCCTAAACATCCGATTCATGGAACAGAAATATGTTAAATGCATTTGGTAAGGTCTTGTTTTATCTTCTTCTATGCTGATTTACTCACCAACTTCCTGGCCTGTCATATGATAATTGGTCTTCATCCGGACACTTTCTCCTTCACTTTAGACAATATACTCCATGTTTTTATTCCCCTTTGCCAGAATTTTACTATTATGTGGATACAGTTCATAATTCTTAGAAATCCATGTCATTCTTGAATCCCTATCATGATTCTTCCTGGTGAGTTAGTTGTTTGGTGACATGTTTCTTACTAAGTCAAATATTTGAAAATTACCTTCAATTAATAAAATCAGCCTGTCTAAATTATAAATTTATAGTAAAAACCAGGCCTATTTCATTCTGTGCATGTAACAAAAAGCAAGTTCATGTTAAAAAAAGAAAATTTTTTTAAAGTTTCCATAAAAAATAATACAGATTTCAAACTTCTTGATTCATTTGAAATTTGTAGTTGTGGGTGAACAATGCAGCTTGTGTATATACTAACATACTCTTCTATAATTTGACCTATGTTCTTTGATATAATCCACTTACATAGACTATATTAACAGGATATTAGAAAAACTTGACAAAATCACCACTCATTATATCTGTGTAAACTTTTATAAGGAATATTGTCTTGGCTTATTTTCATACATTTTGATTTTGCCACATGTTCAAACTCACTAAAAAGTAAGCATAAATTTTAATATCCTACAATAAATATTGTGACTAAATTCATATTTAAAGAGAAAAGCACTCATTGAATGAGTAATAAGCATATACTCTTTTTTCACCAAAGGGAAAATATAAATGGAAATGAATAGGATGAAATATATGTTCGTTAATTACATACATTTTCCCAGCTGTTGAAACCAATGCATATACTCAATCAAAAAATACTGACTTCACAAAATTAATTTCTTTGCTTAAAAAAACTATTTGAAAATGTGCTATTTATTCTAGAAAAATATTACAATGGATGCCATATTCATAGAAACTTTTGGGAGAGTTGGAGGAGAAAATATTAACAAAGTCCTCTGGGTGAAGAAAGAGGGCACAAGGTAAGAAGATCTGGCATGACCGCAAGGCTAGTGGGCAGGTTGTATAGTAGAAAGAAGGGTCAGACACATAAAGAGGAATCAAGGTGAGATGGGGTAAAAACCCAATTAGTGGATTAAAGGGTAAGAATCTGAGTTCTGAAACACAGGGGTGATAATATAGGCAGCTTGGGAGAAGATTAGAACAAAGAAGTGATAACAGTATTCAGTTGAGAGGAAAGGCTGTCAAAAATGTAAATACAAAAAAAAAAGTAGAACAATGAAAACAAAAACCTGACATTTATTCAAGGGTTGTAGTAGCAGAAACTCAAAGATGGGAAACGTTATGGTTTTAGCTGAAATCATTAACAGAGGACCAAGGCAGATGGAAAATTTGATCCCAATTACAGGAAACCAAATGGACTGCAAAGAAGTATAGGGAAATAACCCATTTCATTTCCTGATTGCTTTTCTTAAATACATCGTATTAGGCAGTCAAAGCCTGACATTCACAATTAGATCTTTACTAGAGAGGGTACTGTTAAAGCTGGTATTTGAAAACTCAAAGAGCATGATATGTCAGAGAACCACGCTTAAGCTGGATAGTGTTAGAGTTTTCAATAGCTAATTTTTACTTATATGTTTATATAATCTAACTTATATTGATATTGCTTCATTTGTTAAAACATTTTGCTGGTAGTTCTTGAAAATAAAGCTTATTGCTTATGAAGGAAATTTGGCATTTGATTCATTTCCTAATGTATAATTAAGTAGATGCTTTGTCATTATCTACTTAAGATAAAATAACATTTTAAATTATTTTCCAGATACTATTTTAAATTTCACTATATGACAATGGTTAGCCAAATTTTAGAGATATGTCTTTACCAGTTACTCCATCAAGAAATGGGAACACACAAAAACAGCCAGAACTTTACCATTATAATTGTAGTTCTTGTTCTAACTACACTCTAGGTAATTTTTATAATATAAGAATATTTTTATCCAACTAGGATTCTTATTATTGATGGAACATCACATTTTTCAATTGAAATGACAAAATACATAATTTAGAAAAGATCAGTGACCAAGACAGAAATGGCAAATTGTGACAAAGACACGAGCTTAAAATATTTAAAGCTATTATGCAGTATATATGCATAAAGCAATCTTAAACAAGTGAAAATTTAAGCATAATCTTAATAACAAATTGCATATGATTAAAATGTAAATGAACTAAAATGTAAGATGTTTTCTTCCCAGCACCTTTTAAATCAGCCTCTCATAAAGTATGATTAAAGAACACTTATGAACTAGAAAATATAAAAACTAAAACCAAACTAAAGCTGACATTAAGATTACATCTAAGAATGCCAAAGCTATACCTTGTGAATAGGTACTAGCTTGGAAAAAAAAAAAAATGCGAAATTCATTTTTTTTTTCTAGTACCTCTCCTGACCCAGAGACCCAGAAACTGTACAATTAAAAAACAGGGAAATATGTTGTACTACTTCCAAAGTTATACCTTTTGAACAGAAAGAATAATTTCACAATGAATTAAACAAGAGAACCCGTTTTATTCCTTGTAATGCCCCAAATACGATCTCTCACCACCAAAAAAAAAAAAAAAAAGTGTGTCTTGGAATACAATTTAAGACGCATGATGACAATTGCACATCTTGGTAATAACTGAATTATAACAATAATAATGTTATAACTCTTATAAATTACTTGTAAAACAACAAAAAATTAACTACAATGAAACAAACAAAAAATCAGGCTGGCCTCAGATTTTTCCTTCATCGCATTAAACAACAGAAGGAACTGGAGCAAGTACAGATTTCTGAGATGAAAATGGGGTGATCCAACAATTCAGTATTGTACCAAATTATATTTTATGTGTCCAAGCATGCTAAATACTCTCTGAGTAGGAGAAAAATTCCACATACCACCAAAAAAAAAAAAAATTATTGAAGACATATTTCAAAAGACCAGGAAGTAAAACATAATTAGAAATAAAAATCTGGCCTGGCATGGTGGCTCACGCCTGTAATCCCAGCACTCTGGGAGGCCAAGGCAGGCGGATCACATGAGGTCAGGAGTTCAAGACCAGCCTGACCAACATAGAGGAAACCCTGTCTCTACTAAAAATACTAAATTAACCAGGCGTGGTGGTGCATGCCTGTAATCCCAGCTAACTCAGGAGGCTGAGGCAGGAGAATCACTTGAACGGAGGTTGTGGTGAGCCAAGATCGTGCCATTGCACTCCAACCTGGGGAACGCTAATAGTATTCTATAAAATTCTACTACTGCAAAGTATCCACTTGTTGGACATATTACAACGAATACCATCAATACCATTCTACAATGCATTAATAAGCTCACAAATAATTAGAGAAAATCCTTAGGTACCAGGAAAAAATTAAAAGTAAACTGAAATAACAAAAGGGTGAACTTAATCTCAAACAGCAGTACTGACTTTGAAGCAAAATTCGTACAGGGAATCAGAGTTTTAGAAAAGATAATAAATAATAATCTCCCCTGAGAATGCATGGTCTTAGGCTTGCTCACATAAAAATCTGCTGTTCAAATTCATACAACAACCTGGTAAGGAAACAGCCAGGCTAAACAATTCAATTACATTAGCTCTAGATTGGTAACACCCACTGACCCTAGCAGAGGCAAAATGTGAACAGACCTGGTAAAAGAGATCAGAGTAAATCTAGAAGGGCCATCAACAGTAATCGGATTACCAGCCATGAGTCAAAGGCCTAAGATTACCTTTATTCAGATTCAGATTGTAAATGTCCAGTTTTGAAAAAAAAGTGCATGTTCACAAAAGATTACTGAATTTAGAATAATCCTCTATTTGAAGCTGTTAGAAAATCATGAGGAAACACCTACCCAAGCTCTCACAACATACAAAATACTCTCAAATTACGAAGGGTGGTCTAATTATTTATACTGATGATGGTAAGATAATAAAAATATTCCTAACTAAAAGTGAAGTTACCCATATGTTCAAAGATTTTAGTGTAACTAGTAAGATAATAATAATAATAATATATATAACATTCAACTCTAAAAGCTAAATGTTTAATAAGATTTGTTATTAAAAGAATCACAATTATGAAAGAACTTTTATAATCTGTACCAATAACTCTAGAACATTAATTCTTGTCACTAACTTGTCTCTCTACTGCAGAGATTATCTATTCTAAGGAAAAGTAACTAAAAAATTATTCAAGAAAATCAATAACTTTTATTTTTGTTACATTTTCTCAAGATTTTCAAGGAAATATTTTGTTAGTATAGGAGAATTCTAAATATATTATTTGGAAATTAGCTCTTAAAATATTTGGCCTATTAACCAAAAATATTGGGTTGAAAATAATGAAGAACCATTTATTAAACGCTTATTGTATGCCAAGTATTCTAAGTTTTATATAGGCATTAATAATCCTATGCATAGATAACATAGTTATTCTAACTTCATCAGAAGGGATATTGAAGCACAGAGGAATTAAGTAAATTTTGCAATTATATAGCTTGCAAGTGGTGGAACCAGACTGTAAAACGAGGTATTTTCACTCCAGACCACACACTATTAATTATATAATAAAATACTGCTTTGCAAAGCTGTGAGGACAAATACTCATAAAGGACTTTTAAATTTAAATATCAGAACAACTTACATATCACATGACTTGAAAGAAGTTTTTAGTCCATGGGCCGAGAGCATTTTTAGAGCAGACAATTAACTTACGGTTTTTGTAATAAAGAATGTTAGCTTGCACAGTGTAAGTTAATACAATACCAATCAAATTAATTTCCTACATATGAATTTTAATTTTAAGCTACATTGAAAATATTAGAAGAGCTGACTTCTGAATTTTTATAGAAAACAATAGATACCTATGCCTGAAACTATCCATATATACTAAAAGAGACAGAGAGAGGGAGAGAGATATCAATAAGGAAAGTAAATAATACCAATAAATAATCCATGCCAATAGTATAGCTGAAAGTCAAAGAGTTAAGTCTTCAAATTACAGGCCAAAGGGAAAATACATGAAATAAGCAGTAGTATCCAAACCTGTATGACGAGCAAAGAAACTGCATGCAAAAGAGAAGAAATCAGGGGCTTATATTGGTGCAACTGAGGTAAATTGATCCACAGAAAAAGAATATTAGCTTGGATAAGTAAATATTGAAAGTAGGTCTTCTGCCAGGTAGATTAGAGAACTAGTTATTGGGGAATCAAAAGAAAGGAACTTGAAGATGCATATGATTAAAGATGTCAGTTATGGGAAGTGAAGGTGTTGCTTAATGGCTCTGTGGTAGTAGTAAAGACAGAAACAAGTTGTAGAAATTAAGAGCCCAAAGAAGCAAACAAAACAAAATCATAAATTAAAAGACATACAACCACCCCCACCAATTGCAACCTCTTAAATAAATGGTGCTTCAGATTATTAATTGAAGAGGGTACACATGAGCTAATAAATCTAATAAACTACCCATATTCCCCATTCAAGCTTAAATATGCATTTATTACAGGTCAAGTAAGGTAAACAAAAAATTGCAATCAATAGAATGTCAGTAAAATCAGTCAAAACTACCATAAGAACAAAATAGAAGAATAAAACTGTTCTGGTCAATCAAATTTCTCCCTAACACAATCTAAAGCACAGAAAACTTGTAACCTAACACCTTCATCAGAAAAAAATAGCCTTAAAACCATTTTGAGATATTTAAAAAACATTCAAACCAGAAATTTAAGACTTAAAAAGATGAAAAAAAAAAGATGTAAACAAGACATAAGCACCCTCAGGAAAGAGCAAAAGAAAAAGATAAAGTAATCTTAGAAATAAAGATGAAATTAAAACATAACAAGGGTAGAATATATTTGACTATAAAAGTAATAAGAGGCATTTAGAGAATGAATAAAAATGACCGAGAGAATGAAAATGAAATTAAGAAGTAAAATGTGAGAAATATAAAAGATAAAATGAGACTGTCCAATACACATATAATTGGAGTCCACAACAAAAAAACCAAACCAATGGAATAAAACTAATATTTTAAAGGATAGTCTAAGAAAACATTCCAGAAGTAAAAGAAGACATAAATCTGTATTTTGAAAGAGTTCATGCACTTAGAAAAGTTGACCCAGAATGGTCAATTTAAACATAGACTAGGAAAACTATTAGAATTTAAAGATAAGGAAAAGTTTTCACAAAAGATCAAGAAGTTTATAATTAAAGAAAAGGAGGTCAGAAAAAGAGTCTCTCAACAAAACTCAAAGCAAGACAACAGCAGAACATTAATTTCGAGAAATTCAGAGAACTAAAGTAAGCTGTTCTTCAAATTTAAAGTCTATATAAAAATAGTGTTAAGTGTGCAAGTTCTCACAGGATATTATAGAAATCTACTGTAATAGAAGCTTCATTCAACATGAAGATATCTGCAAAAAATGGCACAGAATAACTGATAATAGTTATGTAATATTTTTAATTGCAGATCTAAGATGAAAAACTAAATAAAGCAAAGCCTTTGGACAAATGTATAATAATGTAAATATTATGTGTCTGACAAATGTAAATAATGAAACTAAATAAATTAGAGAAAAAGGAACACAGGAAAGGGAAATCAAATAAATGTATTAATCCCTAAATAAAAAATAGGAGAGAATGAAAGAATACATCATTAAAGCTGAAAACCAATGGTAGGAGCCTAAATATATATCATAGAAATTTGAAATAAAGCGTAAAATATATACTTTGTTAACCATATAGGTAGTATAAAATAATAGTTGAAATAAACAGTATCAGTCATATTAGTCAATGTAAGTGGTCTTAACATATTTATTTAAAAAAGATTTTAGGTTGGCTTACAAAATGAAAGCCAGTGCTACACTGTATGCAAGAGATAAATCTAAAACCAAGTGATTCAGAAAGGATGAAAATAAAGGGATGGGCGAGAGCATACCAGCAAACTGCAAATAATAATAATAATAATAATTAAGAAGTGGTTGAGATAATTATAACAAACAAGGTACAATCTAGACCAGAAAGCATTAAGATTTTTTTAATAACAACTTTATAACAAAAATCAAAATTGGACAATGAAGATAGGAGCTATCAATTTCTATGCAACAAGTAATGTATTGACCAACTTCAGAATTACAGATGATGCTAGCACAAGTAGACAGAAACACATTATTTAAAGGAGATTTTTAACTCACACTCCCTACCAGATAGGTGGAAAAAAACTAAATGATAGAATCAATAAGATGAAAAATAGTAGGTAGATAGATAGAGATATATTCAAGTTCACATCGCAAAAAACAAACATTTACCTTATTCTAAGGCACACATGGAACATTTTTAAAAACTATACAGGCATACCTCAGTGATATGGCAAGTTTGGTTCCAGACCACCACCATAAAGGAAAAATTGTGATAAAGGAAGTCACATAATTGTTTTGGTTTCCAAGTGCATATAAAAGTTATGTGTACACTAGACTGTAGTCTGTTAAATGTGCAATAGCATTATGTCTAAAAACTCAATGTACATACCTTAATTTTTAAATACTTTATTGTTTAAAAATGCTAACCATTATCTGAGTCTTGAGCAAGTTATAATCTTTATGCTGGTAGAGGATCTTGCCTCAATATTGATGGCTGCTGACTAATTAGAGTGATGGTTCCTGAAGGTTAGGATGACTGTAGCAATATCTTCAGATAGGACACCAAAAAAGTATGCCCCATGGAGTGATTCTTCTTTTTACAAAAGATTTCTCCACAGCAGGCAATACTGTTTGATAGCATTGTACTCACAGCACAATTTCATTCAAAACTGAAGTCAGTTCTCTCAAACCCTACCACTGCTTTGTCAACTAAGTTTATGAAATATTCTAAATCTTTTGTTGTCATTTCAACAATGTTCACAGCATCAAAAAACACTTTTTTTGATCATGTATAAAAAGAAACTTCTCATCCATTGAAGTTTTATTATGAGATTGCAACAATTCAATCACATCTTCAGGCTCCACTACTCTTGCTTGTCCTCTTGCTATTTCCATCATATCTACAGTTACTTCCTCCCTGAAGTCTTGAATCCCTCAAAGTCATCCTTGAGAGTTGGAATCAACTTCTTACAAAAGCCTGTTAATGCTGATATTTTGACTTCCTTTCATAAATTATTAATGTTCTTAATGACATCTAGAATTACCAGAAGTTTTTCAATTTATATTACCCATATCCATCAAAGGAGTCAATATTTATGGCAGCTATAGCCTTACAAAATATATTTCTTAAGTAATAATACTTGAAAGTCAAAATTATTCCTTGATCTATGAGCTGCATAATGGATGTTGTGTCAGCCGACAGGAAAACAACATGAGCCTCCTTGTACATCACCAACAGAGCTCTTTGGTGACTATGTCAATGTGCAGTACTATTCTGAAAGGAGTCTTTTGAGCAGTAGGTCTCAACAGTGGACTTAAAATATTCAGTAAACCACACTGTAAACAGATGTGCCATTATCCAGGCTTTGTTATTCCATTTACAGAGAAAAAGCAGAGTAGATTTAGCATAATTCTTAAGGGCCCTAGGACTTTTCAGAATGGTAAATGATCACTGAATTCAACTCAAGTCACGAGCTCCATTAGCCCTTAACAAGAGAGTCAGCCTGTCCTTCAAAGCATTGAACTCAACATTAACTTTTCCTCTATAGTTATGAAAGTCCTAGATGGCATCTTCTTCCAATGAAAGGCTTTTTGCCTATACTGAAAATCTGTTGTTTAATGCAGCCATCTTCATGAACTGTCTTAGCTAAATCTTCTGGATAACTTGCTGCAGCTCCTACATCAGCACTTGCTAATGCAGCTGGTGACTTAAGTTGAATTCAACTCAACAGTTGTTGCTTCATCTTACACTTTTATGTTGTGAATACTGCTTCTTTCCTTAAACCTAATAAACTTCTGTTAGCTTCCAGCTTTTTCTGTAGCTTTTTCACCTCTCCCTGCCTTCACAGAATTAAAGAGAATTAGTACCATATCTGGATTAGGCATTGGCTTTAGATAATGTAGTGGCTAGTTTTATCTTATTTCCAGACCACTAAAACTTTCTCTATATCAGCAATAAGGCTGTTTTGCTTTCTTGACATTCATGAGTTCACTGAAATAGCACTTTTAATTTCCTTCAAAAACTTTTACTTTGCATTCTCAACTTAGCTGACTGGTGCAGGAGGCCTGGCTCTTCTGTCTTGACTTTCAACATTCCTTTTCCACTAAGCTTAATCAGTGCTAACTTTAGTGTTATCGTGGTGTTATTAATTGGCTTAATTTCAATATTGTTGTGTCTCAGAGAATAAGGAGGTTCAAGGAGAGGGAGAGAGATGGGAGAACAGCTGGTTGGTGGGGCAGTCAGAGAATGTGCAACATTTATCAATTAAGTTTGCCATCTTATATAGGCATGGTTTGTGGTACCCCAAAACAATTACAGTACAATAGTATTTGAAAGATCACTTAACAGATATAATAATGATAATAACAATAATAATAAACTTAAAATATTTTGAGAATTATCAAAATGTGAAACAGAGATAGAAAATGGGCATATGTTGAAAAATGGTGCCAATAGACATGTTCAATGCAGGGTTGTCACAAATCATCAATTTGTAAAACATGTAATATCTGTGAAGCATAATAAAGCAGGGCAAAATAAAATGAAGTATTCCTGTATAATAAACTATTACAAAAATCTTAATAATTTCTACAAGAGGAAAAATAGAAACTTGACCACAACATCATAACATTTTACAGTTATAGCAATCTTTTAAGGTTATTGCAAATTGAATTTTAAAACTCTCTAATAAGTAATTGTTGAGCAAAAGGAAAAAGACCAAAATAAAATTACAGATCTACAGGATTTATGGCATCACATTAAATCACTAATAAGCAGAAAATATATGAGTTAAATTCCCAATTGAAATAGCTAGAAAAGAACAAAATGTAAACCTAAGCAAAAGAGAACAAAATAAAATAAAAGCAGTTATTAATAAAGTTAGAAAACACACAAAAAAGTTAATTAAAAAACAAAACAAATCATTGACTAATCATTAAAAGAAAGCAAAAATACATGAAATAATAAACTACAGGGACAAAATAAACATTAAAATAACAGTAAGTTTGAAAATCATGTGACTTTTACCTTTTACTTTGCACAACAAACTTGAAAATCTAGATGAAATGACTAATTCTACAGAAAAATATTTTTACCAAATTGATCTCCGTAGGAACTGAAGGTGTAAACAAACCAATTTCCATAGCAGAAATAGAGAAAATTAGTAAAGTATTACCCCACATACAGATCACCAAGTCCAGATGTTTTCAAAGGGAAATTTCCAGAAATCTCCAAGGATGAAAATAAAAGTCCAATGCTGTTAAATAATTCCAGAGCATAAGGGGAAAAAATAAAAACTTCCAAATTCTGTTGTATTTCTTGGGAGAGTACACAAAACCTTGATACCTAAACCTAGTAATAATAGTTTTAAAAAATTAAAATAACATTTATTAATATTTCTTCAAAATTGTAATTAAAATATCAGCAAACAGAGTCCAATAGTATATACAAAAAATACATCATGGTCAAATGGTATTTATTCCAGGAATGCAAGGGCAGCTTAATATTTGGAAATCCATCAGTGCATCAGTGTACTTCACCATATTAATAAACATAAGAAAAAAATCACATGATTGATTCCATAAATGTCAAAAACTTAAAAGGAGATTCAACACATTTCAGCACCCATTTTAAATAAAATAGATGTGTGTGTGTGTGTGTGTGTGTGTGTGTGTGTGTGTGTGTGTTGTGTGTATTCTAAAGCCAGTATCTGACCTATTTGACTTAATAGGAAACACAAAAGACATTGCCTTTATGGTCAGGAAGAAGGCAAAGTGTTCACTGTCTCCAATTATAATCCTGCATTTGAGATATTAATCAATGAAAGTAGATATGAGGAAATAGAGGCATAAGAACATAAAAGAAGAATAAAACATCCTATTTGAAGATGACAAGATAGTATACATATAAAACTCAAGAGGATTTAATGACTAAACTGAAACCAAAAATAAAATTTAGAACAGTAGAAAGAGAAATACTATACACAAATTAATGTACTCCATATATACAAATTATCAATTAGAAGATACAATGTAAGAGAAATACTATTTATCACGGCCACCAAAAAAAAAAAAATGAAGTATTTAGAAGTAAACCTAACAAGTGATGTTAAAAAGGTTTCTAAAGAAAACTTTAAAATATTCTGAATGAAAAGTGAACTTAAAGGGAAAACTGTCTGTTCTTATATGGTCTGAGTCAACACCAGGAAGATGTCAATTCTCACCATGTTAATATAGAAACAATGTGACTCCACAAAAATACTAAGAACAATATGTTTGAAGTCAGATAAGTTGATTTTAAATTTTTAAGGAAAATAATTATAGTAGAAAAACTAGAGCAATCCTTCAAAAGGGGCAATAGAATGCCTAGCCAAACAGATACTAAGATATAATCAAGGCATGGTGTTATGGGAGTATAAACAGAACCAATGAGAAAGCCCAGTACATATGTAAATTTATATACACACACACACACACACACACATATACACACACACATTTATATATATATACATTATATATATGTACCATTTCCAATCACTTCTTTTGGGGAAATATATAAAAAATCAGATCTATACCTCAAATATATCAAAATAAACTAAAAATAGATCAGATATCTGAATATAAAAAATGAAATCATATATATACTAGAAAAGGACATATATTAATTCCTTTTTAACCTTGATATGGGGAAAGCCTTCCTACTGCAAAATCCAGATACAGTAAAAGATAAATTAAACTACATAAAATATTTTAAAATAACCTTTTGTGGGTAAAAACACCATAAGCAAAATCAAAAGAAAAATGACAAAATGTGAGAAAATATTTGCAACATATATTGCAGATAAAAGGTTAATATTCCAAAAATACAAAGAAATCTGAAAAATGAGAGACATGAACATATGTTCCACAGAAAAAAATATATACAAATGGTCTTAAAATACATGTAAGAAGCTTCCAGTCACTTAATTTATAAAAACGTAAATTAAAACTCCACTGACTGACCATTTCTCACTTATCAGGTTGACAGAAATCCAAAGCTTCACAATACACCCTCTGCTAATGAGGTTGTGAAGAAACACATCCTCATACATTGTTGGTCAGAACATCACATTATACCATCCTGTGGAGGGGAATTTAGCAAAAGCTAGCAAAACAAAACCTATCCTTTGATCCAGCAGTTCCATTTCTAAAAATGTAATCTGAGGATATATCTCTACAACTATAAAATGTATGTATAAGTATATAAGTGTATTCATTGATACATTAATTATAATAGCAAAATATTGAAAACAACTTAAACTCCCCCCAGTAGCAGGCAATAGATTTTTATACATTACTGTACATCCAAAAATGGGTACTTTGTAGCTATACAAAAAGACGAAAGAAGATGTCAGTAAACTGGTAAGGAGTGATTCCCAGGGTATATTGTTAAATGTAAAAATATATATTATAACCTATTGTGTAAGAATGAAGAGAATGAAGAAGACACACATTAAGTGTGTTTGTTTGTGTATTTATTGCTTAATATATTTGTGTATGTATTTGCAAAAATAGACACACACAAAAAAACAGAAACTAATGAAAATTGTTACGTAAAGATGAAAAGTGGGAACAAAGTAGAAGAGAAAGAAAAAGAATCAAACTTCTCTGATTCAGCCATATATATATATATATATATAGTATTTGATATGTAAGCATATCACTTCTTTATATAAATTTAGAAGTTAAATTAAATCAAGAATCCAAAAAAACACACTAAAATTGAATAAAAATAGAAACAAATTTAGCTATAACAAATTTATATCATACGTGTCTGTACACACACACACATAAATTAAGAAATTTTTGAACATAGTACTGTGATTATAAACCCCTAGTAGAATACATTTTAAAGACAAAAAGAACTTTAAAAAACTTTAAGTTTACTTAGCAAGATTACTGTTGGTAGTGGTATTGGTGTAGTAATTCTGAAAATATTTTGTGGGTGCTGTAAAATACACTAAATGAATAAATATATTGGTGTTGAGAGTCAGGATCCTCACTGTGGGAAAAGTAAGATTCCAACATAGACTGGAGGAAAGTGTCAAAGAACTCTGCAAGGTAGCTTTCAGTATAAGAGATATATATACTGCATTGACTGACTGAATAAGCATACGATGAACCTGAATCTTGGTTTCTAAACACAGTTCCCCACTATAAGGAACCAGAGCTCTTTGGAGAAACGGTTGATTCCAGCTCTTAGGCATGGAAAGTGCAAGGTAGGTTTGTAACATACCGCTGAGACAGAAAGCAAAGAAAATGCCCAAAGATTGATAAGGCTATATCAAACGACACAAATTCTACTGGAGGGGGCTTCTACTTTACATATTTGGGATAATTTGAAGAATCAAAAGAATAATGATGGCAATAGATGATAACACATCAAATATTTTTAAAATTCCTAAATCCATAATGATATTTTAAAAAATAAAAGAGATGGGGAAGAGAAAGTTCTTCCTTGAAGAAAGTCTATTAGTAAATATTTAAAAAGATATAAATTAAAAAATTATCATTTTGCAAGCACTAATGCTAAGATTATCAAGAATGCTAAAAAATACTAAATCAATTTTTTGAGAGCAAGATTTGTATAGATTCCTAAAACATTAACCACAGTTATCTATCAACTGCAAGAAAACAGTTTACCTTTTACAATGAAAGCATCTCAGAGACATCACTTTAATCAAATAAACAATAAAGCATCACTAATAATGGAACAAGTCAATATTATTAATGAGATACACTGAGAAGGACACAAGATCATCTATTTATTATTCTTGACAAAAACTATTTAAACTGATTCTAAAAAATACAGAAATAATCAGTGGGACATTGTAAAAACGAAAACAAACAAACAAACAAAAAAACAAACAAAAAAAACACTGGCCTGGACTTTTCAAAATTTCAAATTCATGAGACAAGAGAGGGACTATTCTATATTAAAGACAAGGCAACTAAGGGTATTGAATAATCCTTGATTGAATCATCAGTTGAAAAGTGAAACAACTATAATAAATATGAATGTCATAATGGAAAAATTTTAATATGGACTGATATCGGGTATTTTTCTTACATCAGTAGTTTATACTTTGGGTGTAACAACAGCATTAAAGTTATGAAGAAGAATGTCCTTGTCTTGAAGAAATAGATGTTGAAGTATTTGGGGTGAATTATCATGATGTCTACAACTGAGTTCTAAATGGTTCAGTAAATATATCTCTGTATGTGAGAAGGACACAGAGAGAGACAGAGAGATTGGAAATGTAGGAAATTGGTAACCTCTGGTGTACTTAGATGAGGCATAAGAGTGTTCGTTATATATGTTTTCAGTTTATTGATAGGTTTGAAATATTTCAAAGTAAAAACTTCAGAAATGAAAAAAATCATTTAGCATTAATGAACAGAATGTATCTATTTTTAAGAGTTTCAAAGTCATTATTTTAAGCAGCACAAAGCTAAGGCTATCTAAGACATAATAAAATTATAGTCAGGTTATTTAATTGCCTTTTATCACCTAAAAATAATTTAAATGGAAGCATATGCTGATTATTTACTTAGAGGAATATTCCTATCAGAAAGAAGAATGTAATTTTCTCATATTTTGCCCTCATCCACCAAATATGTGTAATAATTCACAAGAATGTTGACTCATTTAATAGTTCCAGAAAAGTTTTGCAGATTTTGAGGTAGATGAGTTAAACTGAGGTTATCAATCCAATAAAAGCAAAATCACTTCTTAACTTCCACATTGGCATCCGGAACTCTGGCTACAAATCCCACCTCTGTTACTAACTAGACATGGAGTCAACATCTAACTTGTTCAGATTTCACATTTTTTATCTGTAAAATGTGAATATGAATACCTGTATCATTCCTCACTTTGGAATGGATCATAAGTTAAATAAGTTTAAAGGATCATAAGTTAAATAAGTGATATCATTTAATAGCATGATGTCTAGCTAGACTAGGGGCTCCATTAATGTTAGTTGGACTTGGTATTGTCTAATAAAATCAATGGTTTAACTTGTTTTTGACACTTGAACTTGGTTCTTTCTATATTAATATAGTCATCGGTGCTGTCTGCAAGAGAGAATATATTGAATTTCATAAGTTACAAAGAACCAGAGATACATCTTCAATTAAAATTTGTACAAAATGACAGTTCTTAAAAAGGCACAAGTCCATAAGAAAACTAATAAGAAATTCTCATCCACAATTGATCCACAAACGGTTTTTAATTAATACATTTCTCTAATAGCTGTTCAGCTGTTACACTGGTGTGACTGAAATTAAAATACTATAAAACGGTGTTATCTTTCCAAAAATATACACTTAAAAATGATTTTACCTCTTATTTTCAAAGCAATATATTCAATCCCATTACATTTGAATTGGTAATTACTAGACAACTTCCAAGCAAGTCTAAACAGGTAGTTTCCCTTTTTATAGAACTATGCCAAAGTTATCAGAATAGAGTCCTCTTATAGATTAATAAAGCAGATAGTAATCCATTTGGCACACTTTGAGAAATATCATGGCAGAAAGATTCTCAGTCTTCTTCCTCTTTATAAATAACAAAAAGGTGCTAACAGTCAATACGCCTACAAAAAGGGCCAGCAATTGAAAAACCCCTCCTATCCTCAAACATATTTTAAGCTATTGCATTTCTTTTAAATATGCTCCAGTGGGAAAAGGTGTATTAAGGGAAGGGAACAGTGGGAGTGAGATGAAGGAAAACCCCCTAAATTGCTACTTTTCCAGAGGCTTAACTGTAAATAGCAGATTACAGAACCAGAATCAAACACAGCATTTGGGTGGGTGGCTGAGCTGTAGAGAAGACCCCTTCTTCCATTCCCTCATATTAAATACACCATTGATTTGTGCGAATTGTTGTTTTATAATTAACCAAGAAAAGTTTAGTTGTGACCAGAAGCCATCAAATTAGAGGAGACAAGAATAATGAAGGCGATGGCATAATTCCCTGCCTGACGCTTTCAAGGTTCCAGAGGTAAAGGTGAAAAAGTGACAGAACTGTCTTATGAGAGATTTCCTGTGATTCTTAGGAAGCCTGAGATACTGAAATATTTTCATGAGAGTCTTTGGGTAGCTCTTGGCACAAGTGCAATTCTGAGTTGGGGAAAGAGCCTTTCTGCCTGCTGTTTCTTCACATCCTGCACTTTTGTGACACTCAGGGCTGGCAGGCTTACGGACACTGCCACCCACACCCTGGAAAGAGAGGAAGGCCCCTGTCAGCATAGGCAGGAGGTGAAACTCCGTGAAGCAGTTCTATGGATGGAGACTCCATCCATGGAGAAAAACAAAGGAGAACATGAATATTTAGTCATGGGGGGGTGGGGTGGGAAATGAGACTATGAACAAATGTTAGGCCCCCATCCCATTAATTTCTATCACGTCCTGCCACTGGACCAGTATCCCTAAAAGAGCATTTTATCCTTTTTGTAAAATTTTCATCAAAAATCATTAGATGTAGGATAAACAAAACATTCTGATCACGACCTTCTAAAATGTGGCCTCAATGAATTCCCTTTCATTCTCTATGAAGAATCTCATATAACCTAAACATATTTGCCACTTCCTTTCTTCTCCCAGTTTCTTACCTTGATTAAAGCATATCGTTTCTTGAACTTTGTACAGTCTCCTGCATCCTCTCCTGCCCGTCTAAATACAAAGCAAGTAAAGCACCATCAGTTCCATAAACACTTTCCAGCCCTCAACAAACTACTTTGATCTACTGCTCTTCCCAAAATATGACACAAATTGTCCATATTCAGATATTAGTATTGCAAACTTAAAAAATATACACAGTTTGAGACTTCATCAGTTACATATTGTTTGGGAACATCTTTTTTTCTGTTGTCTAATTTTGTACTTCCAAGGCCTTTGTATTTTATTTTGTCTGGCCTTCCCATTTATAAAGTAAGTTTCTTTACGACAGGTTCTATGTTATTCTCATCTTTGCATTTTCTACAGTGCTTAACATGGAGAAGTCCTCTATAAATATTTTTGGTGGATAAATTGACTCATTTATCTAGCATGGTATTAAGAAAAATGAGAAAGAATATTTGGAGTAACATCTCATCACATTTTGAAATGTTACTTTTTTTTCTCTATCCAGAAAAGTCTCTTTTCAGTTCTAATCCGAACTTCCTAGTAACTGAGGTAAAGTCAAATAAGCAAGCCACAGTCTGCTAGCACATAACAGCAAAAATTTCCCTAACCCACAAGGATAATCATCAAAGAGATAAAATATTCATAGTCAACTCTTCTTTTAGGTTTACAAACAGTGAATATATTATATAACCAACCAGACTGAAAGTGAGATCTACCACAACAAGGCACCATGATCCTTTTATTTTCCATTATGCGTTATTTTAAAGAAATTTAATAACAAAACAAAAGTGCCAGGAAACCTGAGATCTAAATAAGTTCTTTTTATTAATCTTTAAGATATATTTTTAGGTACTAAAATAAAGTCTCTGTCTCCAAGTTCTTTGTCGATTAGTCAACCACACTGGAAGAAAGACTAAAATTTTTTTTTAGTTTTTTGCCTCCTTATTCATTAAGGATAAAAAAAAATCACACTGAAACTATCAGCTGCTCAAAACTCATATTTCTCCAGCACAAAGATTATTAATAATTATTATATATAAATTATAGGATGTTCTATTTTAATAATTTCTTATATGCCTCAAAAGCATTGCTTTCCTTTCTTACATGAAGTCTTGCCTCTCTTTTATTCCTTTACTTATACATTAACATTTATAATTCCTATGTCACCAAAATATACAATAAGAAGAAATCTCTTCATTGATTATTAGTATGAGAAATCAGACCTATGTTAGATTCAACGCATTGGAAAACAAAATGAAAAAACCGATCCCCAGCCTCTAGTGCAAGAGAAATTAAGCAGAAAGAGTTGCCTCTGTTGGGTTTTAAAAACAATATATAAAACTAAATGGATAGGGAAGGAAAGCAAATAGTTGATTCACATGACCAGGGTGAAAAGAAAAACAAACATTATAGTTGCAAAAACATATATTCCATAACAAGTTCTTAAGACTCCCAGGTGCAACATCAGCAGCGCTCGAGTCTCGATTTTTATTGTAATCTTGTGGCTTTTTATTTGTAACTTATATGAAAAGAATCATATTGATTGGGGCAGATTTAACTCAGTAAAACCTATTCTACTGAGATTGTCTGTGCTAGGTGATTTTATCAAGTTCTCTTTTGGTTTCATTTTCTTCCTCATCCCTATTCCCAGGGGAGGCTGCAGCCTAGCTTGCAGAGCAAATTGCCCTAAATTGAGTTCTTTCTCTGGCATAGACAGGGCTGCCTTTGGCTCCTCGGCTTGAAAACTTTATGCATTCTTTTTTCCTTCTTCCTTAACAATCCCCTTCCCTTTTTCCAATTAAAATGGAGAAGTTTGCACCGGTACCTGCTCCCAATTAAATGAATACTGCATTACCAGCCGCACTCCCGGATCTTCTTTACCCTCCCTTCATTAGCCTTATTCCTCTGAGGCTGGCTGGCTGTCTGCCAGGGACTTATGGCAAGAATTCAAAATCTTGCACACTTTATCCCCTCCAAATCATTCTTGAATATAAGCAGTCTGCTCCTTAGGCCTAGCAAGAGAAATCCAAGAACGTGTTCAAAATGGATAGGGGGTTGGGAGGGAGAGAAGAGAAAAAAAATGATTTATTTAAAAGGCTAAAAGCCTGTGCAAAGAAAGACAAGCTAAGAGAGGTTAAGCTTCCCAGTTAATTGACCTTAGTTTCTTTTTTAAAAGCTTGAGTAGGAAGAACAACAAATGACAGTTCAATGGCCTTGCTTTATTTCTGAGTGCCTTCATGTCTACAGGAAGTACATCATCATCTTCGCACCTCAGGCATACCGACTCCCAACACTCAAAATAATGTACCATGACTGAAGAGGCCAATATTGGAAGCTTAAGCAACTGCTGTTATATATATATATAGATCAACATGAAATTTTCCAACAAATGTGAATGCTATGGGGCCATTGCATCAGCCATTCTCAACTGACACTTGGAATCAGTGAACATGCATCAAGCTGTCATGAATGATGACCTAGGTGTCAGACCAAAAAAACAAATGGGCATTTTGTGTGCCTCCACTACTCTCTAAAACTTTGCAAATTTCATTTACAGAACTGTTGAGCATACTTGAGCAGAATATGTGATCAAATTCCAATTCTAGTACATACTGTGTGTGTGACCTTGGGCAAGTTATTTAACTTCTCCAAGGCTCGTGGTCATCATTTGTAAAGTGGGACTAATAACTATATCCAGAATGATATGCTTTTTGTGCATTAAATAGTTCATGTAAAGCACTGAGCACAATTCCTGGCACGTGGTACATAGTTAGCTACTGTATATTCTCATTATTTTGCTACTATTATTAATGCTAGGCAAAAATTATACCATATGATCTGATAGAACTTTTGGAGCCTTTCCCAGAATATGGCAAGGGCTAAAGACAATTTGCAGATGATTTTTAATTTTACAAAATTAAAAATGTGCAATTGATTTCTCAGAAGTTGACCCTTGTTTGGCACAGAACCCAACACAGCTATGACATCCGATAAGGTCAATATTGGAAAACCTATCCTTTAGTGGTAATTAGAAGTCATCAAATTCTTCAAGCACCTTAAAGAATATATCACCATTGCTGACTTTTTATCAGAACAATATGTAATTGCACACTTCAAAAAGTCGTCACCAATTTGTTTCAGTTCTTAGAATTAACATAGTATTTGTTTTATCTCCTAGTGACAAACTTCCCAAGCATGCTATAATGCCGCAGTTCATCACTTGAAGAAAAAAAGCAAAGCAATGCAAAAAGCCATAATTACTAAATCATTTTAAGTGGCTCTATTGATGAAAAGACAAAAAAATCATATATATGAATTGGGATAAATATGATAAACAAATTCCTGCTGACTGTTTTTTATCTCCAACAACAGACACCACTGATGTCTGTACACGAGCTGCACAATTATTGACTGATTTATAAGAAATATGCTGTGTGTTGTCTAAGAAACCCAAGGCAGTAGACATAATCTCAAAATAGGAAGTCACTTTATAAATAGCTATTTTTAATGTGTGAAATTTTAAACTAATATCTAACAGTTGTACATGTTTGGGGGATACCTGTGATATTTTGATATCTGTATACAATGTGTAGTAATAATCCAATCAGGTAATTGTTACATCCATCGTCTCAAGCATTTACCTTTTCTTTGCGTTGAGAACATTACAATTCTTCTCTTCTAGAAAATAACTATTTTTGATTGATCAAATCCAGGTCAAATTTCCTATAGCACTTTATAATAATTATTAGGAATGCAAGCACTGGAATCAAAGATCTGGAATTATATTACAGCCTCAACTTGCTTGCTATGTAACCTCTAAAAAGTCATTTAACTTATCAGACCCTCCATTTCCTCAAATAGGGCTTATAACATGTGCAAGGTGATGTTTTTAAGGATTACATTTAAAATGCTTAACTTGAGCCATAAGAAGCTCTCTACTTTACCATGATCATGATCATCATCACTATTATTACTGTCAAGTTTTTTTACTTTTCAAAAACTAGCTCTTAAAATAGGAAAATAATGTGAAATATGAAGCAAGAGATTATGATGTATATCAAATATTAGTGAGAATGCATTGATCCCACTAGAGGTAACACACACTCACTGATTCAGATCATGCATATTTGAGGACAGCTAAATTAGGATCATTCTCAGAAATTATACTTTAAGGAATGGATTGAAAAATCTACTACATCCAGGAAGTTTTATATAT
>NW_012109153.1:841545-863387 GCF_000951045.1 Mandrillus leucophaeus
TATATATAAAATAACTATATAGTTATTTAACAAAAAGACAGAATTACATGCACTAGCACAGAAGATATAAATCAAGTCACATAGCAATGAGGGAGAGCCAGTACTTAAGCTCAGGTCTGCCAATTCCAGGTAAAGGTCTTTCATGTGATATTTATACTCAGTAAGTCAGAGATGCCATCTTACCTGGTTATGTGAGAAAAAAGAAAAGATTCAACAAGAAGGTAATAATATTTTCCATTGTTGCACTATCACAAGCATTTTAAAATTACAAAACTAATTTTAAATGAAAATGTGTTCTGAAACCTCAAGTGTCACATGTGTCCCCTTGAACCTGCCTATCGACCAAAGATCCTATCTTGGTTAGTGGCACAACCATTCACCTATCCCAGAAACCTGGGAGCCATTCTGCTATTTCCCCACTCAAAAGTCACCTTTGTACTAATAATTCCACTTCCATGACATTGGCTAAAACAGAATCATCTTTGTTGATACTTAGTTCAAAACCTCATTGTCTTATGCCTGAACTACTGTAATAGTCTCCAACTGGTCTCCTTTATCACAGACTCTACCACTCATTGCATTCTCCAAATTCTCATCAAAATAATCTTGCTAACACAGTCTGATTGTGCTATTTCTCAGTTTGAAACCTGTGATCTCATGTCAGACTCTTCTCAGCCGAGCCCCATGTGCCTGCCCCTCCCTATCGTCATCCTTCATGCCCACTCTCATCCCCAGTGCCCTCCGTGTAACAGCCATATTCTTTTTCATTTTGTTACCTGTTCTTCTAGCTTATGTTAGTTCTGCAGTCTATAATGGTTTTATTTTCCCATTTAGCCTAAATATCACACGAGTGCTTGAAAAGAAACTTCTATGTAAGTTCTATATAGACCCATTGGGTGAAGCTTCTGTCAGCTACTGAGAGAAGTGTGTTAAGATATTTTTGAATTGTGGATTTGTCATTCTCCCATGTAGTGTTATCCATTTATGTTTATATATTTTTAAGTCAAACTTAATTTTTAAAATTTATATATATAAATATATATTTTGAAACAAGGTCGTATTCTGTCAACCAGGCAGCGGTGTGATCACAGCTCACTGTAACCTCCAAACTCTTGGGCTCAGGTGGTACTCCCACCTCAGCCTCCCAAGTAGTTGGGAACACAGGCAGGTGCCATCATGCTCAGTTAGTTATTTAATTTTTAGTAGAGACAGGGTCTTGCTATGTTGCCCAGGCTTGTATCAAACTCTTGGCCCCCACTGATCCTCCTGTCTTGGCCTCCCAAAGTGCTGGAATTACAGGCATGAGCTACTACAACTGGACTTAAGTTAAACTTTAAAGGGTCTGTTTAGGTTATATATTTAATGTACTTTTAAAATTTATTTATTTGAAAGACAATTACTAAAATCTGTACGTAAATATTAAGACATTAACAATGAATTTTTTAATAAAATGACAATTTATAGTTGCATAAACTTATGGCACACAAAGAGATGTTAATAAGGAATAATTAAATCGAACTAGTTAACATATCCATCATCTCAAATACTTAATATTCTTTTGTGGTAAGAATATTAGAAATTTACTCTCAGCAATTTTGAAATGTATAGTACTCTATTATTAACTGTATCTATTTTTAACAATATTAGGCTTATATAATTTTCTAATATGCATACATATATATTTATATGTTCCATTTAACTTTATGCTGGTTTAAATTATTCTATATGAAAATAATATAGTGATAATAACTGTCTTCTGGCTAGTAATTATCTGGGATTCTTTTTCATCATTTACTTTCATCGTCGCTGTGTCTTTGTGTTTTAAGTATAAATCTTTAGAGAGAATACTACTGAAATTTTAAAAATGCAGTCTGACCAATTCTGTCTTTTATTTGGAGAGTTTACTCCATACACATTAATTGTGACTACTGGACTGTTTGAATTTACTTCACTTAATTTGTGCATCTGAGACTGCCCTATTTGATTTTTGTTCTGTCTCTCTTTTTAGCTTGTCTGTCTCCTTAATTCCTTCAAGAAGTGTGTACTGAACAATTACTATCTTGCAAGCACTGTTCTAGCACTGGAGATTGGAGCTGAAGGAGATAAAGACTCTTGCTCTCAGGGAGATTACATTCTAGTCGGAGAGGAGAGACAACGAACAAGCATATAATTGAATATCAACATAAATAAATAGTAATGAAAATATTTTTAAAAGTTATGTTCTATTCTTATTGTCCTTACTCTTCTCAGAAGTTCATTTTTCTTCTGAGGCTATAGGAGTAGCTTTGTAATGGATCTCCCCTTGTCCTGTATCTCCTTTTCTAGTCCATCTGCCTCACTAATATTCTCATGTTGTGATTTAAATATTACTTTCCTAGCTTAAAACCTTCAACATCACCCTCTTGGCTACTTCATAGAGCAAAAATAACTTAGGCCAACATTCAAAATCCTCTACAAAATGGGATCAACCTACATTTTCTACCTCTTTCTTCAATAGAAATATAGTGAAATATACCTATACAACTTAGAAATATAGCAATAGAAACACAGCGAAATATACCTATACCACTTAATTCAACTGATGAGTAAAAGTTTATCTTGCTTGCCGGGGTGGGAATGATATGAAAGAAAAAGTGACAGAGTGGAGGAGAAGAGGAAAAGACTAGAAAAGAATTACTTTAGGTATAAAATGTTAATATCTCCTTTAAAATTTAGGGAAATTATTAACACATTAATTTGACTTTCTTTAGTATACATGTATGGAGCACCTGCTATATGCCAAGCACTGTGCTAAGCCCAAGGATTATAAAGACAAATAATAAGACATAATATTTGCCTTCAAGGATGGTGGAGCTCAGTGAGAAAACGATAAATAAACAGATAGTTAGAATAAAATGTACTAAGTATTACGACAGAAGGATCTGTGAAGTGCAACTAGAGAACTCAGGCAGGAGGCTTTGTAGAGGTTTCAGGTGAATTAGCTCTTCTACTGAGAAAACAGCACGAGCGCTGAGAAAGGCAGGCCTTCATGCTTTCAGAGCATTTAAGGACTCTTTTGCTTGCAGATATTATAGTAATAAATTGATATATTTAAAATAGTATTAATGTCACACCATAGAAGTATCACCAACTTTTGCATATACGAACTTTTGATTAAACATAAGACAGTAAGGGTATGCAGTTATTTATTCCTCACCCTTGAAAACCATACTAAACTGACAGTAAAATAATTTTAAGGCTTAGAAACCCTTAAGGATGAAAAGAAGAGAAGAAGATACCAGGTAAGTTATTTCAAAAACATTTCTGAAACGTTATAACATAAACGGATGAATAGTAACTGCTTAGCAAACTAGATAAAGCTGAAGCCTTAACCTGAATTGAAGAAAACCAATAGGAAACTGCCAATTTTACCTCAAAAACCCAAAGAGATTTTCCCTTCAAGCTAGAGAAACTGAATGGCCCAGGGAATACATGCATATAAATATTTAGACTCTCTCAGTTAAAAAGCCATGTTACCACTTCATCATACTAATAAACCACAACTATCAAGATATCCCATTATAAAGACTTCCCAAATTATTATTTGGCTCTTTTACTCTTAAATATAGAGAAACAGTCAGGGACCCCCCAACCTGTGGAGAAATATTCTAACATGAAAGGAAAAATCCAAAACATAGAATTTGGAATCTGAATAAGGTTTCCAGAGAGAAAGTTGGGTTTCTGGACAGAAATACTAAAAGTAGAAGGCAATGAAGAGAAACTTTCAAAGTTTTGAGGGGAAATTATTTCTAATGTAAAATGGAATACCTTGCCAGAGTATAGATCAAGTGTAATTACAGAATAAAGATATTCTGGTATATTCAAGGTCACAAAATTTTACCTCCTCAGTATTCTTGTCAGGAATTTTCTTGGAAATGAATTCCACTGCAAAGTTGACAGTAAACCAAGAAGAACATCAGGAAAGAGAAACATAGCTCAAGACAAAGATAAAGAGAAAATCTCAGAATGGTGGTGAGGGCTCTAGACTGGACACCTTTAAGAAAAAAACAAGAAAAAATAATGTCTAAAAATATTGAAAGTAAAACAAATTCACTTAACATAGATGTGGCTATCAAAACCAGGAACACCTGTTGAAGGGAAGCTCAATATAGATTATGTATTCACATGGAAAAATGGAGAGGGTTGAAGAATAAGCACACAGATTATCAAAGGAAGAAAATTTGAAAACTGAAAAAGGAACTCAGTGTGTTCAATAACTGACCTGTTACAAAGTTTCATCACTTTTTAATGTTTAAAACATGATTTCAGGAAGCTCTAGGAAAGGAAATATTTAAAATCAACTCCACTGACAAAGTTTTGCAAATTGATTTATTTGAAAAGCTCCTGATATACACTGACATACTTCTTCACTGACAGCTAGATTATATAGAAAGGGTTTTTGTTTGTTGGAGATGTCATTGGTACCTTATTCTAATTACCGAAATAAATGTCATCGATGTGCCTCTCTCTTAAAAATTGTGACAAAAAAATGAGAAAATAAATTGCCTTGTTTAACTAGCCTCCTAAAGTTAAGGCTGGCTGAAAATTAGAATTTTTACCAAAACTACAAGGTCCCCTGAGACTCCCCAGAAATCTTACAATACAATTCAGCCTAGTTTGAGTGGCTATTCCCTACAACAATCCCTAATTGGTATGTGTAATAAAACCTAAGCTATATAAGTGAAACAAGATTTGGGGGAAACTTAGTGATTATTTTTTAATTAAAACTACTTTACTGGGCCGGGTACAGTGGCTCATGCCTGTAATCCCAGCACTTGGGAGGCCAAGGCGGGTGGATCACCTGAGGTCAGGAGTTTGAGACCAGCTTAACCAACATGATGAAACCCCATCTCTACTAAAAATACAAAATTTACCGGGCTTGGTGGTGCGCACCTGTAATCCCAGCTATTCAGGGGGCTGAGACAGGAGAATAGATTGAACCCGGGAGGCCAAGGTTGCAGTGAGCTGAGATCGTGCCATTAAACTCCAGCCTGGGCAACAACAGTGAAACTCCGTCTCAAAAAATAAAATAAATAAATAAAAAAATAAAGAATACTTTACATGAAGCTTCATTTGAATACTTTACTGTATTTTCATTCCTACAGGAAAAGTCTGCAAGGTAAAAAGAAACAGCTTATTCTTCGCTTCATTCTAGTATCACCTCAGACCTTCTCAAAGCACTTCAAACTTACTAGCTCATGAATTCAAAAACTTCATCAAGAAGCCAGGCTGGTTTAGAAAAATGACCATCCACTTTGGGTCAATCGAAAGTGGAGAAAGAGAGTTATGTTGTGGTCTAGGAATGCCTAATACGCTCAGTGTCCAGTTCACAAGTGAAATAGATTTATTTATGAAAAACAGTAAGCTACCTCTTGTTTTCAAACAAAATTTCTTTAAATTTACATAAAATTAGACATAATTTTATGTCTAAAAAAAAGCATAAAATTATGCTTTTCCCCTAAATTTAATAAATTTAATAAACTTATTCAGCCCTCTTCCAGTTTTCAACAAACTAAGCAAATGCTCATCGGAGAACAATGAAAACTCAGTAATTAGTTCAAAATTTATAAACTTACATCTGACGTCATTATCTGAATTCCTATAAATAAAAATCATAAAACTTAACTTTAGAATAAAACTTAATTTTTCACCAGTGGGAATATCATCTTCTCTCCAAATTAACCCACTTCTTCAAAACGAGAATAACCATTGTAACAATGCTTACATGGTTCAACTATATACAATGCCAAAATTACTTTTCTGAGGCATTAAAAGGTACCACTTATGTATATAACTACTAGCTTCACTAATAAGCCTTCTAAAGTTCTGGATTTCTTTTGATATGGTAATAACCTAACTCAGAGGCAGAGAGAAGGGATCATAAATATATTACCTACTTAAAATCGAGTAAAAGCGGTCCTAGTGTGCAATGGGAAAGTTTCATATGTGAAAAAATATACCATCTATCATTTGGTAGTATTTAAGCTATTTGATAACTACCTTGGAAAGGAATGTTTTCCTCTTCGAGTTAAAATTCTTGCATTTTATTTAGAGTCATAATCATCAAAGTTGTTTCCGGGGCAAGGAATAAGCCTACACAAATAAGACAATTCCAAGAAAGATATTTTCTAATATCTTGACAAAAATTATCCTTCCTTTCTCATCCTGGAACTACAGAGTGAGTTCATTCCAATACACTAACCATTACAAAATCATTTTAGAAGAACCTCAACAACAGTAAAATTGGCCTCATTATTGCAGTGTACTCACACTTTTTGTACACAGGTCCAAGACATAAGGAGTCAAAACCACCTCTGATGCCTTCTGACAGATTGGAGATGAACCAGATCCCACAGGGTGTACACGCCAAGGACATCTAGAAGCCAAATGACAAAAATTAACATCTCCAGATTCTGTCTGTGCAGACACAGGAGCAACACAGATTTATAAACTCTGAGTGTATCATCAAGAGAATCAAGTCAAATGCAGCTTTGTTCTCTTACAATATTTCATCAAAAATAGCATCATATCCTAAAAGCTGGGTTTTATATATCAAAAACTAACTTCGTTGTAATTTGTTTATATTAGCCTTGATTTTCATTTCAAATGGAACAGAATCTCAGACAGGGTGTTGACTTTTTACGGAGCTTTTATTAAAATATTTTATGAATTTTATAGCTAGAACTTTAACTCATTTGTGGAAAGTACATCTTAAGGTCATCTAAGCCAAGCTTTAGGGCAAGTGTCACCTGGGTTGAAGTTAAACATCTTAAAGATAAAATAGCGCTAATACTAACATCTGCATCTTGGGGATATTAGGATGGAATTTAGCACAGTACCTGACACATAGTATTTTTAAAATGTGAGGTTTATCATTTTAATTATTGTTCTCATTCACTTAAAACTTACATATTTCTAAGAACTACCCTTCTTACTCTCATTCCAGTTAGTTGCCCCTTTTTTAATCAATGGAGGCAGTTATTGTAGAAGATTGCTCCACAGTCAAAAGAGAAAGGCAGGACATTTTAATGGTGAGCAAAAGAACTTTCAATGAGCTCAGAAACTACCTCAAAACCTACAGCAAAAGTAATTATCAGAGTTTCCAGAAACAAAATTAAAACAATTCTATAGCACCATGCAACATCATATAAGGGTAGCAAGACCACATGTTAGGTGCTTCATTCTATATCCTTTAATTCCCTCTCCCTTATGCAACGTCACTATATGAGTACAGCATATGCTTTAGTTCTGCCTTAGCCTGCTTTTCCCACAAATCAGGGCCAAATATAATGTCTATGAGAAATTTACTTGAAAATGCAACCTTGGGAAGTATGATCAAGAGATAAGAAAAATTAAATCAGATGAGGAGACAGACAAAATATACTACATTAAGTAGGATATATTATCAAGTTGGTGCCATTATGAGCAACTGGTTGTTTAATCTAGTCAGACTTTCTGAGAAACCTTATGAAACTGATTTCAGAACCATGTCTCCAGATAAAGAAAAGAGAAAGAAATAACTCATGGTTTCCTATTCCCCAGTGATCAAGGATCACTCTGTATGTTGTTACCTTTCGTGTAATTCTAAGTTGCTCGTGAATGACTGTCAAACAGGTTGCTACAGGTGTTCTCATGCCATGTGCTGGTGAGACACCATTAGTTTGAATCTGCACAGAATAAATCAAAGAGTACATACAACTGATAAAAACAGCCATAGTTAAAATAAATGTTGAGGATTTAAAATGATGCAAAAGAGTTCAACATATAAAAATCAATCAATGTAATATACCACATTAATAAAATGAAGCAGGCAAACACATGGTCATCTCCATTGATGCAGAAAAGTGATTTTACAAAATACAACATCTGTTCATATAAAAACATTCAACAAGCTGGGAATAGAAAAAACGTTCCTCAAAATGACAAAAGGCATTTAGGAAAAACCCACATTATATTCAAAGATAAAGGATAAAAGCTTTTACATTGAGATCAGGAACAAGACAATCATGTCCACCTTCATCACTTCTGTTTAACCCTGCCCTGGAAGCTCTAGCAATAGCAATTAGGCAAGAAAAAAAATGGAAGGCATACAAATTGGAAAGAAGGAACAAAATTATTTCTATTCAGAGATAGCATTATTTTATATACAGAAAACTCTAAATAATCAATAAAAGCAATTAGACCTGATAAGTGTATTCATCAATGTTTCAGGATAAAGATCAACACACAAAAATCAGTTCTATTTCTATATACTGGCAATCAACAATATGAGAGTGAAATTAAGAAAACAATTTTATTCATAATAGCATCAAAAATAATGAAATATTTAGGAATAAATTTAACCAAGGAATTCCAAGACTCATAAACTGAAAGTTACAAAACATTACTAAAAGAAGTTAAAGGCCTAAATAAAGAGAAAAACATTCCATTTCATTAATTAGAAGATTTATTATTAAGATATTAATACTAACCTGAGCAATCTACAGTCTAGGTACAATCCCAATCAAAATCCTGATGACCTTTCTTAGCAAAAATGGAAAAGCTATTCCTAAAATTCACATAATAATGCAAGTACCCAACACTGGAGCATCCAAATATATAAAGCAAATATTATTAAAACTAAATAGAGAGATAGATGCCACTGCAATAGTAGCTGGAGACCTCAACACCCCACTTTCAGCATTGGACAGATCTCCCAAACACAAAACCAACAAAGAAACATTAGACTTAAAAACTGCACTGTAGATCGAATGAAACTAAAAGATATTTACAGAACATTTCATGCAATGGCTGCAGAATAGATATACTTTTCCTCAGCACATGGATCATTCTCAAGATAGACCATGTGTCAGGTCATATAAGTCTTAAAACATTCAAAAAAATTGAAATAACATCAAGCATCTTCTCTGACCACATGGGATAAAACTAGAAATCAATAACAAGAGGAATTTTTGAAACTACACAAACACATGGAAATTAACCAATATGCTCTGAATAACCAATGGGTCAATGAAGAAATTAAGAATGAAATTGAAAAGTTTCTTGAAAAAAAAATTAATGGAAGCATAACTAAGCAAAACTTTTGGGATACAGCAAAAGCATTACTAAGAGAGAAGTTTGTACCTGCAACTGCCTATGTCGGAAAAGAAGAAAAACTTCCAATAAGCAACCTAATGATACATCTTAAAGAACTAGAAAAGCAAGAGTAAACCAAATCCAAAATTAGTCGGAAAAAAGAAATAGTAAAAATTGGAGAAAAATAAGTGAATTTGAAATGAAGAAAACAATACAAAAGGTTAATGAAACAAAAAAAATGCTTTTTTAAGACGGATAAACAAAATAGACAAACTTTTAGCCACACTACCTAAGAAAAAAAGGAAGACTCAAATAAACAAAATTGGAGATGCAAAAGGAGACATTACAACTGAGTGCAGAAATTCAAAGGATCATTAGTGGCTGCTGTGAGCAACTATATGCCAATAAATTGGAAAATATTAAAAAAATGGACAAATTCCCAGACAAATGTAACCTACCAAAGTTGAACTGTTAAGAAATACAAAACCTGAACAGACCAATAACAAGTAATGGGATTGAAGCTGTAATAAGAAGTTTCCCATAAAAGAAAAAAAGTCCAGGACATGATGGCTGATGGCTTCACTGCTGAATTCTACCAAACATTATAAAAGAACTAATACCAATCCTATTAAAACTATTCCAAAGATTAGAGGAGAAGGGAATACTTTCAATCTCATTCTATGAGACCATTATTACTCTAATACCAAAACCAGACAAATATACATCAAAAAGAGGAAACTCTAAGTCAATATCACTGATCAATATTGATGCAAAAATCCTTAAAAAATGTACTAACAAGGCAAATTCAACAACACACTTAAACATTATTCATCATGATCATGTGGGATTTATCTCAGGGATGGAAGAATGGTAAAACATATGCAAATCAACAATGTGATACATCATATCAACAGAATGAAGGATAAAAACCATATAATCATTACAATTAATGCTGTAAAAGCATTTGATAAAATTCAACACTGCTTCATGATAAAATCCTCAAAAACCCATGATAGAAGGAACAAGCCTCAACATAATAAAAGCTTTATAGGACAGACCCACAGCTAGTATCATAGCAAATGGGTAAAAACTGAAAGCCTTTCCTCTAAGATCAAGAACATGAGAAGGATGCTCACTTTCACCACTGTTATTCAACATAGTACAGGAAGTCCTAGCTATAGCAATCAGACAAGAGAAAGAAATAAAGGGCATCCAAATTGGAAATGAAGAGATCAGATTATCTCTGTTTGCAGATGATATAATCTTATATTTGGAAAACCAGAGACTCCACCAAAAAACTATTAGAATGAATAAAATTCAGTAAAGTTGCAAAATACAAAATCAACATACAATAACCAGTAGCATTTCTATATGCCAATAGCTAGCATTGTGAAAAAGACATAAAAAAGTAATTTCATTTATAATAGCTACAAATAAAATAAAATGCCTAGGAATTACCTAACCAAAGAAGTAAAAGATCTCTGCAATAAAAACTATAAAACACTGATGCAAGAAATTGAAGACAACACCAAAAAATGGAAAGATATTCCATCTTTATGGATTAGAAGAATCAATAATGTTAAAATGACCACACTACCCAAAGCAATCTGTAGATTTTTTGTAATCTCTACCACAATACCAATGACATTCTTCACAGAAATAGAAAAAACAGTCCTAAACTCTATACGGAACCACAAAATACCTGAAATAGCCAAAGCTATTCTGAGCAAAAATAAAAAACCAAAGGAATCACTTTACCTTACTTTAAATTATACTATGGAGCTGTAGTAACCAAAACATCAAGGAACTAACATAAATACAGACACACAGATCAGTGGAACAGAATAGAGAACCGAGAGCTAAAACCTATACATTTATAGTGAACTCATTTTTGACAAAGGTGCCAAGAACACACATTGGGAAGAGAAACCGTCTCTTCAATGAATACTGCAGAAAAAACGGGATTTGAAGAAGAGTGAAACGAGACCCCTATTTCTTGCTTAAAATCACAATGGAAGAAAGACTTAAATCTTAGACCTCAAACTATGAAACTGCTAAAAGAGAACATTGGGGAAACTCTCCAGGACCTTGGTTTGGGCAAAGACTTCTTGAGTAATACTCCACAAGCACAGGAAACCAAAGCAAAAATGGGCAAATGGCATCACATCAAGTTAAAAAGCCTATGCACAGCAAAGGAAACGATCAACAAAGTGAAGAGGCAACCCACAGAATTAAAGAAAATATTTGCAAACTTCCCATCTGACACATGATTAATAATCAGAATATATAAGAAACTCAAACAATTCTATGGGAAAATATCTAATAATCCAATCTTTTAAAGGGGCAAAAATTCTGAATAGACTTTTCTCACAAAAGACATACAATGGCAAACAGGTATATGAAAAGGTGCTCAACATCACTGATCATCAGAGAAATACAAATCAAAACTACAATGACATATCATCTCATCCCAGTTAAAATGGCTTATATGCAAAAGCCAGGCAATAACAAATGCTGGCGAAGATGTGGAGAAAAGGGAACCCTGGTACAATGTTAGTGGAAATTCAAATCAGTACAACTACTATGGAGAAGAGTTTGGAGGTTCCTCAAAAAAAATAAAATAAAATAATTGATTTCCTGTGGCTGGCAAGATGGTCAAGTAGGAACAGCTCTGGTCTGCAGTTCCCAGTGAGATCAATGCAGAAGGCAGGTGATTTCTGCATTTCCAACTGATATACCCAGATCATCTCATTGGAACTGGTTAGACAGTGGGTGCAGCCAATGGAGGGTGAGCCAAAGCAAGGTGGGGCATTGCCTCATCCAAGAAGTGCAAGGGGTCAGGGAATTCCCTCCCCTGGCCAAGGGAAGCCGTGAGGGACCCTGCCATGAGGAACGGTGCACTCCAGCCCAGATACTACACTTTTCCCATGGTCTTCACAACTCACAAACCAGGAGATTCCCTCAGGTGTCTATGCCACCAGGGCCCTGAGTTTCAAGCACAAAACTGGGAGGCTGTTTGGGCAGACACTGAGCTAGCTGCACGAGTTTTTTTTTTTTTTTTTTTTTTTCATACCCCAGTAGCACCTGGAACACCAGCAAACAGAACCACTCATTCACCTGGAAAGGGGGCTGAAACCAGGGAGCCAAGTGATTTAGCTCAGCGGATCCTACCCCTATGGAGCCCAGCAAGCTAAGATCCAATGCTTGAAATTCTTGCTGCCAGCACAGCAGTCTGAAGTCTACTTGGGACTCTTGAGCTTGGTAGTGGGAGGGTCGTCCAACTTGGTAGGGGGAAGGGCATCGAACATGAGGCTTGAGTTGGCAGTTTCCCCCTCACAATGTAAACAAAGCTGCCCAGAAGTTCGAACTGGGCAGAGCCCATTGCAGCTCATCAAAGCCACTGTAGCCAGACTGCCTCTCTAGATTCCTCCTGTCTGGGCAAGGCATCTCTAAAAGAAAAGCAGCAGCCCCAATCAGGGGCTTATAGATAAAACTCCCTTCTCCCTGGGACAGAGCACCTGGGGGAAGGAGCAGTTGAGGGTGCAGCTTCAGCAAACTTAATGTTCCTGCCTGCTGGCTCTGAAAAAAGCAGCAGATCTCTCTGTACAGTGCCCCAGCTCTGCTAAGGGACAGATTGCCTGCGTAAATGGGTCCCTGACCCCCGTGCCTCCTGACTGGGAGACACCTCTCAGCAAGGGCCGACAGACACCTCAGACAGGAGAGCTCTGGCTGACATCTGGCGGGTGCCCCTCTGGGATGAAGCTTCCAGAGTAAGGAACAGGCAGCAATCTTTGCTGTCCTGCAGCCTCTGCTGGTGATATCCAGGCAAACAGGGTCTGGAGTGGATCTCCAGCAAATTCCAGCAGATCTGTAGCAGACGGGCCTGAGTGTTAGAAGGAAAACCAACAAACAGAAAGGAAAAGCATCAACATCAACAAAAAGGGCGTCCACACAGAAACCCCATCCAAAAGTCACTAACATCAAAGACCAAAGGTAGATAAATCCACAAAAATGAGGAAAAACCAGCCCAAAAGGGCTAAAAATTCCAAAAACCAGAAGACCTCTTCTCCTCCAAAGGATCACAGCTCCTCGCCAGCAAGGGAACAAAACTGGACAAAGAGTGAGTTTGATGAACTGACAGAAGTAGGCTTCAGAAGGTGGGTAATAAGAAACTCCTCTGAGCTAAAGGAACATGTTCCACCCCAATGCAAGGAAGCTAAGAACCTTGAAAAAAGGTCCAAGGAATTGCTAACTAGAATAACCAGTTTAGAGAAGAACATAAATGACATGATGGAGATGAAAAACACAGCACAAGAACTTCGTGAAGCTTACACAAGTATCAATAGCCAAATCAATCAAGCAGAAGAAGGGATATCAGAGATTGAAGATTAACTTAATGAAATAAAGTGAGAAGACAAGATAACAGAAAAAAGAATGAAAAGGAATGAACAGAGTCTCCAAGAAATATGGGAATATGTGAAAAGACCAAACCTACGTTTGATTGGTATACCTGAAAGTGATGAGGAGAATGGAACCAAGCTGGAAAACTCTCTTCAGGAGATTATCCAGGAGAACTTCCGCAACCTAGCAAGAAAAGCCAACATTCAAATTCAGGAAATACAGAGAACACCACAAAGATACTCCTTGATAAGAGCAACCCCAAGACACATAATCGTCAGATTCACCAAGGTTGAAATGAAGGAAAAAAATGTTAAGGGCAGCCAGAGAGAAAGGTCGGATTACCCACAAAGGGAAGCCCATCAGACTAACAGTGGATCTCTCTGCAGAAACCATACAAGCCAGAAGAGAGTGGGGACCAATTTTCAACATTCTTAAGGAAAAGAATTTTCAATCCAGAATTTCATATCCAGCCAAATTAAGCTTCATAAGTGAAGGTGAAATAAAATCCTTTATAGACAAGCAAATGCTGAGAGATTTTGTCATCACCAGGCTTGTCTTGCAAGAGCTCCTGAAGGAAGCAGTAAATATGGAAAAGAAAAACTGGTAGGAGCAACTGCAAAAACATACTGAATCATAAAGACCATTGACACTACGAGGAAACTGCATTAACTAACCAGCAAAATAACCAGCTAGCACCATAATGACAGGATTAAATTCACACATAACAATATTAACCTTAAATACAAACAGACTAAATGCCCCAATTAAAAGATACAGACTGACAAATTGGATAAAGAGTCAAGACCCATCAGTGTGTTGTATTCAGGAGACCCATCTCATGTGCAAAGACACACATAGGCTCAAAATAAAAGGATGGAGGAAGATTTACCAAGCAAATAGAAAGCAAAAAAAAGCAGGGGTTTCAATCCTAGTGTCTGATAAAACAGACTTTAAGCCAACAAAGATCAAAAAAGACAAAGAAGGGCATTACATTATGGTAAAGGTAATGCAACAAGAAGAGGTAACTATCCTAAATATACATGCACTGAATACAGGAGCACCCAGATTCATAAAGCAAGTTCTTAGAGACCTACTAAGAGACTTAGACTCTCACACAATAATAATGGGAGACTTTAACACCCCACTGTCTATATCAGACAGACCAATAAGACAGAAAATTAACAAGGATACTCAGGACTTGAACTCAGCTCTGGACCACGTGGACCTAATAGACATCTACAGAACTCTCCACCCCAAATCAACAGAATATACATTCTTCTCAGTATCACATAACACTTATTCTAAAATTGACCGCATAATTGGAAGTAAAACACTCCTCAGCAAATGCAAAAGAAGGGAAATCATAACAAAGTGTCTTTCAGACCGCAGTGCAGTCAAATTAGAACTCAGGATTAAGAAACTCACTCAAAACTGCACAGCTACATGGAAAATGAACAACTTGCTCCTGAATGACTACTGGGTAAAGAACAAAATTAAGACAGAAATAAAGAAGTTTGTTGAAACCAATGAGAACAAAGACACAACATACCAGAATCTCTGGGACACAGCTAAAGCAGTGTTAAGAGGGAAACGTATAGCATAAATGCCCACAGGAGAAAGCAGAAAAGATCTAAAATTGACACCCTAACATCACAATTAAAAGAACTAGAGAAGCAAGAGCAAACAAATTCAAAAGCTAGCAGAAGGCAAGAAATAACTAAGATCAGAGCCGAACTGAAGGAGATAGAGACATGAAAAGCCCTTCAAAAAATCAATGAATCCAGGAGCTTGTTTTTTGAAAAGATTAACAAAATAGATAGACCGCTAGCCAGACTACTAAAGGAAAAAAAAAAAAAAGAGAGAGAAGAATCCAATAGACACAATTAAAAAACGATAAAGAGGATATCGCCACTTATCCCACAGAAATACAAACTACCATCAGAGAATATAATAAACACCTCTATGCAAAGAAACTAGAAAATCTAGACGAAATGGATAAATTCCTGGACACATACACCTTGCCAAGACTAACTCAATAGGAAGTCCAATCCCTACATAGACCAATAACAAGATCTGAATTTGAGACAGTAATTAATAGCCTACCAACAAAAAAGAGCCCAGGACCAGATGGATTCACAGCCAAATACTACCAGAGGTACAATGAGGAGCTGGTACCATTCCTTCTGAAACTCTTCCAAACAATAGAAAAAGTGGGACTCCTTCCTAACTCATTTTATGATGCCAGCATCATCCTGATACTAAAACCTGGCAGAGACACAACAAAAAAGAAAATTTCAGGCCAATATCCTTGATGAATATCAATGAGAAAATCCTCAATAAAATACTGGCAAACCAAAACCAGCAGCACAACAAAAAGCTTATCCACCACAATCAACTCAGCTTCATCCCTGGGATGCAAGGCTGGTTCAACATGCACAATCAATAAACATAATCCGTCATATAAACAGAACCAGTGACAAAAACCACATGATTATCTCAATAGATGCAGAAAAGGCCTTTGTTAAATTCAACAACCTTCATGCTGAAAAACTCTCAATAAACTACATATTGATGAGACATATCTCAAAATAATAAGAGCTATTTATGACAAACCAACAGCCAATATCATACTGAATGGGCAAAAGCTGAAGCATTCCCTTTGAAAACTGGCACAAGAAAATGATGCCCTTTCTTACCACTCCTATTCAACATAGTAGCTATATAGACCAATGGAAAAGAACATACGGTTTTGTTTTTAATTCTGTTTGCATGGTGAATCACATTTATTGATTTACAGATGTTGAACCAACCCTGTATCTTTGGAATGTAGCCTACCTAATCATGGTGAATTAAGTTTCTGTTGTGCTATTGCATTTGGTTTGCTAGTATTTTGTTGATGTCTGTTTTTTCTTGATTCCATTTTGGTGCAGTGTATGTATCTAGAAATTTATTAATTCCTTTAGGTTATCTAGTTTTTTGGCATATAATTATTCATAACAATCCCTTATGGGCCTCTTTAATTTCTGAAGCACCCACTGTTATGTTTCCTTTTCAGTTTTGATTTTATTTATTTGAGTCTTCTCTCTTTTTTTCTTAGTCTAGCTAAGAGTTTGTTGATTTTATCTTTAAAATCACATGACATAATGACCTCCAGTTCCAGCCAGATTGTTTCAGATGACAGGATCTCATTATTTTCTGTCTGAACAGTACTCTATTGTGTGTATGTATCACACTTGTTTTATCCAAGAGTCCTTCATGATTGGGGAAAAAAAAAAAAAAAAAAAAAACCTCAAGAACCTAGGCATTGAGAACATACCTCAAAATAATTAGTGCCATCTATGAAAAACTGACAGTCATCAGTGAAGAATTTTTTATGCAGTGAAACTAAACTTCATAAATGAAGGAAAAATAGTCTTTTTCAGACAGACAAATACTGAGTGAATTCACCACTATTAAGCCAGCAACACAAGAACTGCTAAAAGGAGCTCTAAATCTTCAATCAAATCCTCAAAATACACCAAAATAGAGCTTCTTTAAAGCATACATCTCACAGGACCTATAAAACAAAAACTCAATAAAAAAAGGTATTCAGGCAACAAAGAGCATGATGAATAGAATAGTACCTCACATCTCAATACTAACATTTAATGTAAATTGCCTAAATGCTCCACTTAAAAGATACGGAATGGCAGAATGAATAAAAATTCACCAACCAAGCATCTGCTGTCTTCAAGAGAATCGCCTAACACATAAAGACACACATAAAGTTAAAAGGGTAGAAAAAGATATCCATACAAATGGACACAAAAGTGAGCAGGAGTCACTATTTTTATATCAGACAAAACAAACTTTAGAGCAAAAGTGGTTTAAAAAGACAAAGAGAGGCATTATATAATGATAAAATAACTTGTCCAACAGGAAAATATGACAATCCTAAATATACATGCACCTAACATTGGAACTCCCAAAATTATAAAACAAACACTACTAGGCCCAAGAAATGAGATAGACAGCAACACGATAATAGTGGAGGACTTCAATAATGGCAGCACTAGACAGGTCAAGACAGAAAGTCAACAAAGAAACAATGAATTTAAATTATACCCTATAACAAATGGATTTAACAGATATTTATAGAATATTTTACCCAACAACTGCAGAATATACATTCTATCCATCAGCACATGGAACATTCTCCAAGATAGACCACCAAGATAGACCATATGATAGGCCACAAAACAAGTCTCAATAAATTTAAGAAAATTAGAATTATATTAAGTACTCTCTCAGACCACAGTAGAATAAAATTGGAAATCAACTCCAAAAGGAACCCACAAAACAATGCAAATACATGGAAATTAAATAACCTGCTCCTGAATGATCATTGGGTCAACAATGAAATCAAGATGGAAATTTAAAAATTCTTTGAACTGAATAATTGTGACACAACCTATCCAAACCTCTGGAATAGGCAAAGACAGTGTTAAGAGGAAAGTTCATAGCTTTAAATGCCTACATCAAAATGTCTGAAAGGGTGCAAATAGATAACCTAAAGTCACACCTCACAGAACTGAAGAAACAAGAACAAACCAAACCCAAACCCAGCAAAAGAAAAGAAATAACAAAGATCAGAGCAGAACTAAATGAAAATGAAACAAAAAATACAAAAGATAAATGAAACAAAAAGCTGATTATTTGAAAAGATAAATAAAATTGATAAACCATTAGTGAGATTAACCAAGAAGAGAGAAGATTCAAATAAGCAAAATGGGAGATATTACAACTGATACAAGAGAAATACAAAAGATCATTCAAGGATACTATAAACACCTTTACACAGATAAACTAGAGACCTAGAGGAGAGTGATAAATTCCTGAAAATATACAATCCTCCTACATGTAAAAAGAAAGAATGAAAACTCTGAGCAGACCAATAACAAGCAGCAAGATTGAAACGGTAATTTTTAAAAATTGCCAAAAAAGAAAAAGTCCAGAACCAGATGGATTCACAACTGAATTACATAAGACATTCAAATAAGAATTGGTGGGGTGGTGCCAAGATGGCTGAAGAGCAACAGCTCCAGTATGCAGCTCCCAGCATGAGCAATGCAGAAGATGGGTGATTCTGCATTTCCAACTGAGGTACCAGGTTCATCTCACTGGGGCTTGCCAGACAAGTGGGTGAAACCCACGGAGCTGGGTGGGGCATTGCCTCACCCGGGAAGCACAAGGGGTCAGGGAATTCCCTTTCCTAGCAAAGGGAAGCCGTGACAGAGGGCACCTGGAAAATTGGGACACTCCCACCCCAATTCAGTGCTTTTCCAATGCATAGCAAATGGGACACCAGGAGATTATATCCCATGCCTGGCTTGGAGGGTCCCACACCCCCAGAGGCTCACTCATTGCTAGCCCAGCAGTCTGAGATTGAACTGCAAGGCAGCAGCCAGGCTGGGGGAGGGGTGTCCACCATTGCTGAGGCTTGAGTAGGTAAACAAAGCCATCAAGAAGCTTGAACTGGGTGGAGCCCACCGCAGCTCCAGGAGGACTGCCCGCCTCTGTAGACTCCACCTCTAGGGGCAGGGCATAGCTGAACAAAAGACAGGAGAAACTTCTGCAGACTTAAACATCCCTGTCTGACAGCTTTGAAGAGAGTAGTGGTTCTCCCAGCACGGAGTTTGAGATCTGAGAAAGAACAAACTGCCTCCTCAAGTGGTCCCTGACCCTTGAGTAGCCTAACTGGGAGACACCTCCCAGTAGGGGGAGACTGACACCTCATACAGCCGGTGCTCCTCTGAGATGAAGCTTCCAGAGGAAGGATTAGGCAGCAACATTTGCTGTTCTGCAGCCTCTGCTGGTAATCCCCAGGCAAACAGGGTCTGGAGTGGACCTCCAGCTAACTCCAACAGACCTGCAGCTGAGTGTCCTGACTATTAGAAGGAAAATTAAAAACAGAAAGGACATCTACACCAAAACCTCATCCGTACGTCACCATCATCAAAGAACAAAGGTAGATAAAACCACAAAGATGGGGAGAAACCAGAGCAGAAAAGCTGAAAATTCTAAAAATCAGAGTGCCTCTTCTCATCAAAAGGAACGCAGCTCCTCGCCAGCAACTGAACAAAGCTGGATAGAGAATGACTTTGACAAGTCAAGAGAAGAAAGCTTCAGAAGATCAGCAATAACAAACTTCTCTGAGCTAAAGGAAGATGTTTCAACCCATCGCAAAGAAGCTAAAAACCTTGGAAAAAGAGTAGATGAGCGGCTAACTAGAATAAACAATGTAGAGAAGTCCTTAAATGACCTGATGGAGGTGAAAACCATGGCACAAGAACTACATGACAAATTCTCAAGTAGCAGATTTGATCAAATGGAAGAAAGAGTATCAGTGACTGAAGATCAAATGAATGAAATGAAGCAAGAAGTTTAGAGAAAAAAAGAGTAAAAAGAAATGAACAAAGCCGCCAAGAAATATGGGACTACGTGAAAAGACCAAACCTACATCTGATTGGTGTACCTGAAAGTGACGGGGAGAATGGAACCAAGTTGGAAAACACCCTTCAGGATATCATCCAGGAGAACTTCCCCAACCTAGTGAGGCAAGCCAACATTAAAATTCAGGAAATACAGAGAACACCACAAAGAAAATCCTCGAGAAGACCAACTACAAGACACATAATTGTTAGATTCATCAAAGTTGGAACAAAGGAAAAAATGTTAAGGGCAACCAGAGAGAAAGGTCGGGTCACCCATAAAGGGAAGCCCATCAGACTAACAGTGGATCTCTCAGCAGAAACTCTACAAGACAGAAGAGAGTGGGGGCCAATATTCAACATTCTTAAAGAAAAGAATTTTCAACCCAGAATTTCATATCCAGCCAAACTAAGCTTCACAAGTAATAGAGAAATAAAATACTTTACAGACAAACAAATGCTGAGAGATTTTCTCACCACCAGGCCTGCCTTACAAGAGCTCCTGAAGGAAGCACCAAACATGGAAAGGAATAACTGGTACCAGCCACTGCAGAAATATGGCAAATAAGACCATCGATACTAGGAAGACACTGAATCAACTAATGAGCAACATAACCAGCTAACACCATAATGACAGGATCAAATTCACACATAAAAATATCAACCTTAAATGTAAATGGGCTAGATGCTCCAATTAAAAGACACAGACTTGCCAATGGGATAAAGAGTCAAGACCCATCAGTTTGCTGTATTCAGGAGACCCATCTCACACGCAGAGACACACATAGGCTCAAAATAAAGGGATGCAGGAAGATCTACCAAGCAAATGGAAAACATAAAAAAAGCAGGGATTGCAATCCTAGTCTCTGATAAAGCAGACTTTAAACCAACAAAGATCAAAAAAGACAAAGAGGGCCATTACATAATGGTAAAGGGATCAATTCAACAAGAAGAGCTAACTATCCTAAATATATATGCATTCAATACAGGAACACCCAGATTCATAAAGCAAGTCCTGAGATACCTAAAAAGAGAGTTAGACTCCCACACAATAATAATGGGAGACTTTAACACCCCACTGTCAACATTAGAAAGATCAACCAGACAGAAAGTTGACAATGATATCCAGGAATTGAACTCAGCTCTGCACCGAGCAGACCTAATAGACATCTACAGAACTCTCCACCCCAAAACAACAGAATATTCATTCTTCTCAGCGCCACATCACACTTATTCCAAAATTGACCACATAGTTTGAAGTAAAGCATTCTTCAACAAATGTAAAAGAATAGAAATTATAACAAACTGTCTCTCAGACTATGGTGCAATCAAACTAGAACTCAGGATTAAGAAACTCACTCAAAATCGCTCACCTATATGAAAACTGAACAACCTGCTCCTGAATGACTACTGGGTACAAAATGAAATGAAGGCAGAAATAAAGATGTTCTTTGAAACCAATGAGAACAAAGACACAACATACAAGAATCTCTGGGACACATTTAAAGCAGTGTGTAGAGGGAAATTTATAGCACTACATGCCCACAAGAGAAAGCAGGAGAGATCTAAACTTGACACCCTAACATCATAATTAAAAGAACTAGAGAAGCAGGAGCAAACACATTCAAAAGCGAGAAGTAGGCAAGAAATAACTAAGATCGGAGCAGAACTGAAGGAGATAGAGACACAAAAAATCCTCCAAAAAATCAATGAATCCAGGAGCTGGTTTTTTGAAAAGATCAACAAAATTGACAGACCGCTAGCAAGACTAATAAAGAAGAAAAGAGAGAAGAATCAAATAGATGCAATCAAAAATGATAAAGGGGATATCACCACTGACCCGACAGAAATACAAAC
>NW_012109153.1:864133-864960 GCF_000951045.1 Mandrillus leucophaeus
ATCCAGCAGCACATCAAAAAGCTTATCCACCACGATCAAGTGGGTTTCATCCCTGGGATGCAAGGCTGGTTCAGTATATGCAAATCAATAAACATAATCCAGCATATAAACAGAACCAAATACAAAAAACACATGATTATCTCAATAGACACAGAAAAGGCCTTTGACAAAATTCAACGGCCCTTCATGCTAAAAATTCTCAATAAATTAGGTATTGATGGGACATATCTCAAAATAATAAGAGCTATTTATGACAAACCCAAAGTCAATATTACACTGAATGGGCAAAAATTGGAAGCATTCCCTTTGAAAACTGGCACAAGATAGGGATGACTTCTCTCACTACTATTCAACAATTGGAAGTTCTGGCCAGGGCAATCAGGCAAGAGAAAGAAATAAAGGATATTCAATTAGAAAAGAGGAAGTCAAATTGTCCCTATTTGCAGATGATATGATTGTATATTTAGAAAACCCCATTGTCTCAGCCCAAAATCTCCTTAAGCTGATAAGTAACTTTAGCAAAGTCTCAGGATACAAAATCAATGTGCAAAAATCACCAGCATTCCTACACACCAATAACAGACAAACAGAGAGCCAAATCATGAATGAACTCCCATTCACAATTGTTTCCAAGAGAATAAAATACCTAGGAATCCAACTTACAAGGAATGTGAAGCACCTCTTCAAGGAGATCTACAAACCACTGCTCAGCAAAATAAAAGAGGACACTAACAAATAGAAGAACATTCCATGCTCATGGATAGGAAGAATCAATATTGTGAAAATGGCCATACTGCCCAAGGTAATTTATAGATTCAATGCCATCC
>NW_012109153.1:865010-865534 GCF_000951045.1 Mandrillus leucophaeus
TCCAGGAGCTGGTTTTTTGAAAAGATCAACAAAATTGACAGACCGCTAGCAAGACTAATAAAGAAGAAAAGAGAGAAGAATCAAATAGATGCAATCAAAAATGATAAAGGGGATATCACCACTGACCCGACAGAAATACAAACTACCATCAGAGAATACTATAAACACCTCTACACAAATAAACTACTAGAAGAAATGGATAAATTCCTGGACACATACACCCTCCCAAGACGAAATCAGGAAGAAGCAGAATCCCTGAATAGACCACTAACAGGTTCTGAAATTGAGGTAATAATTAATAGCCTACCAACCAATAAAAGTCCAGGACCAAATGGATTCACAGCCGAATTCTACCAGAGGTACAAAGGGGAGATGGTTCCATTCCTTCTGAAACTATTCCAATCAATAGAAAAAGAGGGAATCCTCCCTAATTCATTTTATGAAGCCAACATCATCCTGATGCCAAAGCCTGGCAGAGTCACAACAAAAAAAGAGAATTTTAGACCAATATCCCTGATGAACAT
>NW_012109153.1:870272-892694 GCF_000951045.1 Mandrillus leucophaeus
TTAAAAAGTCAGGAAACAACAGGTGCTGGAAAGCATGTGGAGAAATAGGAACACTTTTACACTGTTGGTGGGACTGTAAACTAGTTCAACCATTGTGGAAAACAGTGTGGCAATTCCTCAAGGATCTAGAACTAGAAATACCATTTGACCCAGCCATCTCATTATTGGGCATATACCCAAAGGATTATGAATCATGCTGCTATAAAGACACATGTACACGTATGTTTATTGTGGCACTATTCACAATAGGAAAGACTTGGAACCAACCCAAAAGTCCATCAATGATAGACTGGATTAAGAAAATGTGGCACATACACAACCATGGAATACTATGCAGACACAAAAAAGGATGAGTTCATGTCCTTTATAGGGACATGGATGGAGCTAGAAATCATCATTCTGAGCAAACTATCGCAAGGACAGAAACCCTGCGACAAACACCGCATGTTCTCACTCATAGGTGGGAACTGAACAATGAGAACACATGGACAGAGTGGGGAACATCACACACTGGGGCCTGCTGGCGGGTGGGGAAGTGGGGAGGGATAGCATTAGGAGATATACCTAATGTAAATGGCGAGTTAACGGGTGCAGCACACCAACATGGCACATGTATACATATGCAACAAACCTGCACGTTGTGCACATGTACCCTAGAACTTAAAGTTAAAAAAAAAGACCCCCCCAAAAAAAGAATTGTTACCAGTCCTATTGACACTATTCCACAAGATAGAGAAAAAGGGAATGCTCCCTAAGACATCCTATTAAGCCAGTATCACCCTACTACCAAAACAAGGAAAGGACATAACAAAAAAAGAAAACCACAGAACAATATACCTGACGAATATAGAAGCAAAAATCCTTAACAAAATACTAGCTAACTGAATCCAACAGCGTATCAAAAAGATAATCCACCATGATCAAGTGGGTTTCATACCAGGATGAAAGGATGGCTTAACATACACAAGTAAATAAATGTGATATACCAGATAAACTTAATTTTTTAAAAACACATGATCATCTCAATAGACACAGAAGAAGCATTTGACAAAATTCAGCATCCCTTTATGATTAAAACCCTCAGCAAGATCAGAATCTAAGGAACATAATGTAATAAAAGCCATCTATTAAAAACCCACAGCCACCATAATACTAAATGCGGAAAAGTCAAAAGCATTCTTCCTGAGAACTGGAACAAGACAAGGATGCCCACTCTCACAACTTCTATTTAACGTAGCACTAGAAGTCCTAGTCAGAGCCATCAGACAAGAGAAGGAAATAAAGGGCATCCAAATTGACAAAGAGGAAGTCAAACTGTTGCTCTTTGCTGATCATATGGTTGTATAACTAGAAAACCTTAAAGATTTATCCAAAAAGCTGCTAGAACTGATAAATGAATTCAGCAAACTTTCAGGAAACAAAATTAATATACACTAATCTGTAGCTCTGCTATACATCAATAGTGACCAAGCTGAGAATCAAATCAAGAATTCAACCCCTTTTACAATAGCTGGAAAAACAAACAAAAAAACAAAAAACAAAACAAAACAAAAACTTAGGAATATACCTAACCTAGGAGGCAAAACACCTCTACAAGGAAAACTACAAAATATTGCTGAAAGAAATCACAGATGATGCAACAAATGGAAACACGTCCCATGCTCATGGATGGGTACAGTCAATATTGTGAAAATGACCATACTGCCAAAAACAGTCTACAAATTCAATGCAATTCCCACCAAAATACCACCACCATTCTTCACAGATCCAGAAAAAACAATCCTAAAATTCATATGGAACAAAAGAACAGCCCACATAGACAAAGCAAGACTAAGCAAAGCAAACAAATCTAGAGATATCACATTATTCAACTTCAAACTATACTATAAGGTCATAGTCACCAAAACAGCATGGTACTGGTATTAAAATAGGCACATAGACCAATGGAACACAATAGAGAACCCAGAAATAAACCTAATACTTACAGCCAACTGATCTTTAACAAAGCAAATAAAAACGTAAAGTGGGAAAACGACACCCCATTCAACAAATGGTGCTGGGATAACTGGTAAGCCACATGTAGAAGAATGAAATTGGATCCTCATCTCTCACCCTATACAAAAATCAACTCCAAATTGATGAAAGACTTAAATCTAATACTTGAAACCATAAAAATTCTAGAAGATAACATCAGAAAAATCCTTGTAGACATTGGCTTGGGCAAAGACTTCATAACCAAGAACCCAAAAGCAAATGCAACAAAAGCAAAGATAAATAGATGGGACTTAATTAAACTAAAAAGCTTCTACACAGCAAAAGAAACAATCAGCAGAGTAAACAGACAACCCACAGAATGGGAAAAAAAATCTTCACAATCTATACATCCAACAAAGGACTAATATCCAGAATCTACAAGAAACCAACAAATTAGCAAGAAAAAAAAATCCCATCAAAAAGTGGTCTAAGAACATTAATTGACAATTATAAAAAGAATATATACAAATGGACGATAAATATATGAAAAAATGCTAAACATCAGTAGTGATCAGAGAAACGCAAGTCAAAACCACAATGTGATACCACCTTACTTCTGCAAGAATGACCATAATACATTAATAATAATAATAATAGATGTTGGCATAGATGTGATGAAAAAGGAACACTTTTACAGTGTTGGTGGAAATGTAAACTAGTACAACCACTACGCAAAACACTGTGGAGATTCCTTAAAGAAGTAAAAGTAGGACTACCATTTGATCCAGCAATCCCACTACTGGGTATCTACCCAAAGGATAAGAAGTCCTTATATTAAAAAGATACTTGCACACACATACGCGCACACGCACACACACACACGATACTTGCACAGCACAACTAGCAATTGCAAAAATATGGTGCCAGCCTAAATGCCCATCAATCAATGAGTGGATATAGAATTGTGGATAAAGAAATACTACTCAGCCGTAAAAAGGAATGAAATAATGGCATTCATAGCAACCTGGATGAAATTTGAGATCATTATTCTAAGTGAAGTAACTCAGGAATGGAAAACCAAACATCGCATGTTCTCACCCATAAGTGATAGGTAAGCTATGTGGATGCAAAGGCATAAGAATAATACAGTGGACTTTGGGGACTTGGGAAAAAGGGTAGGAGGGGGTGAAGGATAAAATACTACATATTGGGTACAGTGTACGCTTCTCGGGTGATGGATGCACCAAAATCTCAGAAATCATCACTACAGAGCTTATTCATGTAACCAAACACCACCTGTTTCCCGAAAATCTATAATTTTAAAAAATGAATTAAAAAAAAAAAAAAGAGGAGAAGACGCACAGAAAAAGAGGCAATGTGAGATGGAGACAGAGATTGGAGTAATTTGACCGGAAGCCAAGGAATTCCTGGAGCCACCAGAGGTTGACGAGGTAGGAAAGGATGCCTCCCTATAGCCTTTGAAGGGAGCGTGGCCTTGCCAACTGACACCTTTATTTTGAACTTCTACCTTCTAAAATGTTGAAAGAATAAATTTCTATTGTTTTATGCCACCAAATTTGTGGCAATTATGATAGCTCTGGGAAATTAATAAGGGGACCATCCTTTTGTGCCTTAAATTAGCCAAGATGGTGTGACCGACTGTCACTGTGGCCCTTGTTTTTCCTGTAAGGGCAGATGTCCTGTTTTTGAAGAAGCTGTCCTATAGTGACCTCAAGACTTGGCTGTAAGTTAAGGTAAATCTCCTTTGTGCTCAAGCCAGCAACCAATCTTCAGCAGAGACTAAATGATGTGCAGGTCACATGTGAACTCTGAGTCACATTGCCTTAGATGAGAAGAAAAAAATAATGCAAGTATCTTTGACTGGTCTCTATATCTTATGGAGCTGATACTTCCATTTCATTTTACATTAAAACATAAGAGTAAGGTTAGGCTGGGCACGGTGGCTCACGCCTGTAATCCCAGCACTTTAGGAGGCCGAGGTGGGCGGATCACGAGGTCAGGAGATCAAGACCACCCTGGCTAACACGGTGAAACCCCATCTCTACCAAAAATACAAAAAATTAGCCGGGCGTGTTGGTGGGCACCTGTAGTCCCAGCTACTCAGGAGGCTGAGGCGGGAGAATGGCGTGAACCCGGGAGGCGGAGCTTGCAGTGAGCCGAGATTGCGCCACTGCACTCCAGCCTGCGCAACAGAGCGAGACTCCGTCTCAAAAAAAAAAAAAAAAAAAAAAGCAAGGTTCGCCCACATAAGAGAGTCAACTCTAACTTTTCCAAGGATGTAAAAGGAGAAATAACTCTCTCAAATTACAGAAGCTATGATTCTACAAAAATCAGCTATTGGCCTTTAGCAATCTTCCCACAAGGTATCAATAATTACCTTGCTTGGACCCCAGCTGGAGGAGTCCTAAGTAGCTTATTACAAGAGAGTACCCCATTCATGCCTCTCCCTTTCTACTGTGTCAGAGAGAGGAGACTTTATTCGAGAGAGAGAGAGAGAGAGAGAGAGAATGAGAGAGAGACGGAGAGGGGGTGGGGAAGAGACAGACTGTGTGTGTGTGTATGTGCGCACGTGCATGTGTGTAAGTCATAGAATAACTTGTATAGGAGCTGAGCGCTATATATATGTAGATCACATAGACAATTCATAATTTTCTCATAAACCTTGCATGAAGTATCATTATATTTGCTTTATAGAATAGCAAACTGAGCCTTCAAAATAATGTGACAAATGTCAGAGTATACAGGGGACAACATCAGTATTTGAACCCATACTACATAACCACAAATACTGTGTTCTTTCCACTGTTCCACACTCTACCAATGCGAATAATGCTTTAAAAATTTTAGAAAAAGTAAAATAAATAATAAATAAATGAATAAATAAATAAATAAAAGCAGGCATAGTCAGTTTAACTTTAAAATTTGGTACAGTTTTTCTAAATTTGAATCTGTCATTTATTTATAATTTCACAATGAACCCCTTGAATATTTTAATCAAGGCATATGTACTATGAACCAATTTTCCAAAAAAATATATGTTCTTACTTTCACTATGTTTGTAACATAATTTATTCATGTTAAAAGGGAGGCATGGCTGGGCACGGTGGCTCATGCCGGTAATTTCAGCACTTTGGGAGGCTGAGGTGGGTGGCTAACTTGAGGTTGGAAGTTTGAGACCAGCCTGACCAATGTGGAGAAACCCTGTCTCTACTAAAAATACAAAATTAGCCAGGCGTTGTGGTGCATGCCTGTAATCCCAGCTACTCCGGATGCTGAGGCAGAAGAATCGCTTGAACCCAGGAGGTGGAGGTTGCAGTGAGCCGGGACCATGCTATTGCACTCCAACCTGGGCAATAAGAGCGAAACTCCCTCTCAGAAAAACAAAAAACAAAAAAAAAAAAAAAAAAGGGAGGCAAGTTTTGTTCCCCCCTGTAAGAGATCATGTGTATATATGGTATAGATACTCTTCTCAACATAGCTATAAAAGGCAATTAAACTGTGCCTAACAATTTTACAGTACATTTGCAGCCTCAAAAAGAACAAGGTTATATATGTTACCCCTTTTTATCGGATCTTTCTGAGATCAGAAAGGAATAATTTTTCATTGATTAAGACACAGTAAATCTCCCACATACTAATTTATTGAGCTATGAAACCACTGCAATCGTTTTTCTGCTATCGCTCATTCATGCACAAAAAGAGAAGTATAGATGCCAACTTAGGAAAAAAAAAAGACTTGATACTAAGAAATATTTGTGTTTATTTTGGAGTAAGAGCTACTAAAAAACCCACCCATATAATATCAACAGTAAACACACACACACAAACAGGCAAACACATACACACACCCTTATTATCTGTAATATTTTCCTTTCATTCAATAATGATTCTGTAAAAGAAAACTATTACTAAACAGTCTGAAAATATAATGCATCAGAAGCTAAGAACAAATCTATGCATTGTACTTGCAGTAAAGCCAAGCATAAAAGAAACATATCATATATTTGACTCTGCAGCAAGTGTGTACTAGGCTAGAATGGGTAAGAACATCTACGTAAAATGTACTACTCAATGTATAGTGTATGCAACTGAAGAATCGCCATTACTCAGTAAATACACATTTACTAAAAATACAATGAACAGTAAGACTACCAGAGAAAAAATAAATAAGAAAATACTAGCCAGGCACGGTGGTTCACCCCCGTAATTCCAGACATTGGCAGGCTGAGGCGGGTGGATTGCCTGATGTCAGGAGTTCAAGACCAGCCTGTCCAACATGGTGAAACCCCATCTCTACTAAAAATACAAAACTCAGCTAGGTATGGTGGTGCATGCCTATAGTCCCAGCTACTCAGGAGGCTGAAGCACGAGAATAGCTTGAACCCAGGAGGCGGAGGTTGCAGTGAGCCATGAGCTGAGATTGCACCACTGCACTCCAGTCTCGGGGGGAGAGCGAAACTTCATCTCAAAAAATAAAAAAAATTTAAAAAATTAAAGAAACTATACTCTGTTAATAGATTTCAAAGTTAAAAGAGATTATAAACTTACAGAATTAAAGTAGACTAATGTAACTGCATATACAGACATATTTGAAGTCTCATATAAATTCATTTCTTTAGACTTCATCACATAGTAACTGAACCCAAGGCAAAGTACAGGGAAAACAGAGGTGAATGGGAGAGACAAGATGTCTCTCTGCATGCTTACCGAACCTTTGTGCATAAAGCTCTAAGAACATGTACGGACATCAAAAAGGCTAAGATGAACAAACATGAAGGGTGATGAGACAGGTGCCGAGGATTTAGTGGTGACCCACTAGACTCCAGTGTACAGTGATACCTATTAAGCTAATAATATCAACAATTCCTATACTTTTGTTCAGCTTTAATGAGATACATAATACACAAGGGTCTCTACTAATTATCCTGGACCTTTGTTTATATAACCACTATACTACTGCCATACGAATTTTCTTTAGCTATAAACTGGCAGGGAAGAGGGCAAACAGTGCCTAATTTGGCTAATCAGCTACTTTTGATTTCCCTGATAACATCCTTAGATACACAGAACCATGCCTCATAGTTCCATGTAGGATCCAGAGTGTCTAATTGCCCAGGGGCCCTGTGAATAACACAAAGACTGCATTCCCCAGCCCTCCTCACAGTTAGAGGGAACCATGTGGTTGAGTTATGACCAACAGAATATAGATGGAAGTGATGTATGCCACTTCAAATCCTGCCTCCTAAAGTCTGCTGCACAAGAGACCACTCTCTCTTTTTCTATGCACTGCCTGTAGGATAGCAGGGTGAGCTGGTACCTAAATGTTGAAGATGACAGCATTAAAGCAAGATAAGCTTCTGGATCTGTTAGTGACCAGATGGTACAAAACTTTCTGTACCATTTTTCATCATGGACCAGGATCAAAGAGTGTCCTCCTTAGTCCTTGGTCACTTCAGATTAGTCTAGCAACCAAATTCCTAAAAGCTTAATAACCAATATCATGTTATTATTGTCTATAAACAACTACGATACAGAAAAATTCAGAGTAGAAAGAAGATGTAACAAATTTTTCAAAGGAAAAGTAACGTGAAAGCTGACATCCTTTCTTGAGGCAAAATTGTTCTTTTCTAAGTCCATATTGTTGCTTATGCTATTCTCCACCACCCCTATAACCATTTTGCAACTATCAACCCACTCCTACTGCCTGTGCCAGCTACTGATCTGTCTTATATTGTTTTTATCAACTTATGTCCTTTCAGACTCAATCCTGAAATCACCTTCTCAGGAAGTCTTCCTTAAGTCACCTCCCTATCCTATCTTCGTTTCTTCCCTTTACATTGTCTCTGTATCCCTGGCATCTAAACATATTCAATTAAAGTGAAACATCCCCCAATTAGTGCTTCAAAGGCAGGAATCGTCAATGGTGGTATCTTTAAAACAGAGTCCAAAACTGTGCTCAAAGTAGCTATTCATAACTGTTTATTGAATTAATTCTAGGTAACTGGCATTATTATATAATCAAGTTTTTGTTTAAAACTTTTATTTTTGTCCGGGTGCGGTGGCTCACGCCTGTAATCCCAGCACTTTGGGAGGCCAAGATGGGCAGATCATGAGATGAGGAGACCAAGACCATGGTGAAACCCCTTCTCTACTAAAAATACAAAAAATTAGCCAGGCGTGGTGGCAGGTGCCTGAAGTCCCAGCTACTCGGGAGGCTGAGGGAGGAGAATGGCATGAATCCGGGAGGCGGAGGTTGCAGTGAGCCGAGATTAGGCCACTGCACTCCAGCCTGGGCAACAGCGAGACTCTATCTCAAACAAACACACAAATAAACAAAAAATCAACCAAACAAACAAATTTAATTTTTATCTTCCCAACAAAATTTCAAGCTGCTTGAAGACAGAGTTTATTGAAGACAGGGTTTATTATTTACCTTTTTCCCCATAAGCCTACTTCTGTATCTTGTATCATGTAGATAATCAAATAAGCATATTAAACAACAACCTGGAATTCATTCTTTGTATTTTTCCAAATGCTGAGACATAAATTAGATAACTAACATTAATTTAGGAACAAAAGGAAAATGTAGGCATTCTAGTTATTAATATATGTCTTTCCCTCTAATTCTGAGATATTTTCCTGGGCCGTGGGTGAAAAAAAAATATTAGAAATATTCGGGAACATGTACTGAAGGAATACTCTGAAAACAGTGCCATTATTTCATATAGAAAATTAAAATAAAAGTCATTCTTTCCATTTTTAACTGATACATAATTAACCCCCATCAGAAGGTTATAATTTTGTTCATAATTTTTTATTTCCCATTACTTCTAACACTAGTCATTTCTCCTTATATTACTCCATACTTTGCCTACCACATAAGCATTACCCTCCATTGGCAAGAGTATCCCTATTATGAGAAAAAGAATTTCAAGCTACTTTAGTGGTACACTTCTTAAGGTCATCAACATTTCTTCAATTAATTTTTGATATCCTATCTTCTAATTTTAATTTGGACTCATATATATATAATTTCCATATACACACACATATACACATATACACACACATAAACGTGCATGCCCCCGCGTGCACACACACAAACACACATACACACACACATAAATGTATGATTTCCCCATAAAACGAGGTTATTCATGAATAGGTGAGTATTTCATTAGACATGACAATAAATTTCTCATTTACCTTTATGAATTGGCATTCTAGGATATTCATCAATAACTGTGAAATATGTTAAACATGTGCTTTCACACAGAGACACTGAGCTACGGACTGCATGCTAACAATGTAGATTATGGTCAACTGGACACAATAAGTAAAACCACCCAATAAGGAACCTCATGTTGGCCATCTAAGGTTCCTCTCAGGAGATATCTACTCTATTACACAGTTTAAATATCTGAAGCACCTGATAAGCTGCTGTTGTGTACTACTGCCTACTTATTTCAGGACTTATCTGCTGGAGAGGTAGTTAGGTAAACTAGATAATGTTTAAGATTCCTCCCTATCTCAAGGATCCATGTCTCTAGGCTATAGGAACCTCCGACAGAGACTATGTTTTACTCTTTTTTGTATCCCCCTACAATCTAACATTGTTCTAAATAGAATAATCAATATGAACTAGTTGAATTGTTTATTGATTTATCTTCGGCTCTAAACTTTCTGTTCTCCTTTATCCTATTAGCTTTGAGGAGGGTGTGGAGACTAGAAGTGATGGGAAGGGGAAAGTGTACTCAACAGACTGAATACTATGTGTCAGGCACTCAGGTACTTAATCCTAACAATTTTGGAGATAGATGCTATTTTATTTCCATTTCACCAATGAAGAATTTATAGTTCAGTTCAATTATTTCAGAATCACAATGGTAGCAATATAAACACCATTGGCAGTATTTGAATTCAGGATTGCCTATTTAACCCTCCTGGCAATCCTCTGCCAGTCCCTGCACTGTTTACCACCAGCAACTTGCAGAATTCCAGCACAAAATCAAGCCAGTAAGTAATTTACAAGGTAAGTAGTTCTAAGGTTATTCTTTGAGCTAACAGGAACTCTTAATAAGCTGGTAATCATGTCGAACTTTACAGTGTCTTTTACTCCTCATACTCACCTGAAACTTTGGGACAATTGTTTAGTAGGAGGCTCACCTTAAGCGTTTTTATTTTAAAACTACATCTATCTCATCTGTTTAAGAGGGTCAACTCACATGCCTTTGCTTTCCCTGGATTAGGAAGGAGAAACTGAAAAAAAAAATGTTTTTCAGAAATTATCAAATAAGACTTTACTGGAGACAGAGGCCAGGAATGATGGAGAGCACGAAGAAGAAATGATCTTAAGGCCTATGAGGCTGAGAAAAGGAATTAGAAACTTCCAAGAAATATATCACTTAAGTTAGAAAATATGCACTGTGTAATCTATGTCCATTCTTCTCATTTTCCTAAATTTTACTTTATTCATTAAGTTCATGTATGTGTGAGTGAAATTTAATTTAAGGAAACTCAAAGAAGAGTACAATGAGATAACTAACATAAAGATATTAAACGAAGGGGCATTTAAATTTTAATAGGAGAAATTAAGTCTCTGCCTCAATCCTACTGTATAGTTATCAAACAAATACATAATTGGGTTTAAAATAATTGGCCTGAGACAGTGAAATGACCCAGCCAGGCTCTGACCAAAATTTTCTGAATTTTGAAATTGCCTTAGGAATGTAGCTTACCGTTTCATCAACACACTTATCTGAATCTAAAGTATTGGCACTAATTGCAGTTTAAAGAACAAAGTACCAGGAAAGTTTGGACATGTGAGCTTCATTTTATATTTCACTACCGAATACAAATTAATGAATTGACAATCTGTATCAGCAAAATAGTAACATTGTTTTAATGCTGTTATTTTTGGCACTGAAGACTTCCCACATACACATTTGATTTAAAAATTTCAACTTTCATTTTTTGCTAAAATATGTTGCCTTTATTAAACATTGGAGATTTTTAACTTATTCATTCTAAAAAATACTGTATTTCTTGAAGTTAGTATCATACCTTAGGCACTAGATCTGCATATTCTAGGCGATCAAGGTAGATTCCTCATGAGTCTACCTGGTGGAGTATGTAGTTTATCAGATAACACATATTTTTTAAAAATAACACAAATAATTTCATAACTTCAACATGTGATGGTGTTTGTTATTTTAACATTCTTACTTGCCAATAAATTGATAATACTTCATCAGTCTCTCAATTTTTTTTTTTTTTGGCCCATGTAGTATAAACATTTGGAAACCAGTGGAACTAGGATGTAAGAATAGCTCAAGGAACTAGAGAAAAAGGGAAATCTTAGTCATGAGGGAATGAAAGAAAATGCATTTAGAAGGCAAGAATGTAGTAATCAGAATAGATATTTTTAGGGTTCACGATCTGAATGATAGAATAGTTCTGGCAGTGACATCTTTAGTATACGACTAAGTAAATGAGCTGCTGAAGCACACGGGAGAAACTATTATTTGCTGTGGATGTGATATGTATTTAATCATTACTACAGGTAAGTGAGACATACTATTATTATCATTCTACAAGCAAAGAAAATAAGGCAAGAAGAGGTTTAGAAACTTGTCCAAGGTCACATAGCTACAACCCAGTCTGTATTCAGATATCAGTCTTTTCAACATCTATGCTCTACTCTCTCCAGTGAAAAAGATGATTCAAATAATGGAAACCAAAGTAGAGTGAGACTACGGGAATAGATGCATCATCAAGATGATAGCTTAGAAAAAGACTATTAATCAAGCTGAAAGATACACAATAAATACAAATCAATATATAAGAAGTTTGTTGGAGTTTTTTGGCCACTAGTAAGCAAAATAAACTGAATTTAAAACAGAGACCTCCAGAATATGTCAAATTTTCCCAAAGGCCAGTGAGGTTATTTTTTTCCTTTTGCGTTTCCCAGAAGTAATTAAATTCAGTTACCTATCATCACTGAGAAATACGTTTCAAAATGTAGTTTTACTTGCTTTGTGATAGTAATACCTCCTTAGCAAGAAAGTTGTCAACTCTTAATTTCACTCCCACTACAAAAAAAAAAAAAAAAAAATTTCAATTTTTCATCTCTATCAGGGAGGAACTTTATTAGTTTTGTAAATTTTTAAATCTGGCTGTATTACTTTGGTTAATCTCTCCTAGGGGATAATATCTAGAATCAATTGGAATACAGACTATAAGACACATAAATCAATCTATAATCATCACATTGAATAAATATGTATTATTCTTTGAGGTTCAAAAGCCCAGTCAAGTTATCATTTTTACAATGGCATATCTCTTAGTTATTCATCAAACACTGTAATCTCTAACTGTCTTGAAGCCACAACATGTCCTCTTCCTGTTCACCATCATCACATTCTACTTTTTCTGCATTTCTCATATGAGTTCAGCATAGCAAGCTTAGACACTTTCCTAAACAATTGGCCACACTGGGATAACATATCAATCATCACTATTTAAAACTTACTTTTAGTACTGAGAGTAATGAGGAAATTTCCTTTTTATAAGTCAATAATTGCTGCCTAACATGCAAAACATATTAACTTCGTAACTCTAATTTTAAAATATTTTCCCAATTCATCATACACATATATAGTTATATACATGTGTGTTTCATGAAACAACATATATGCAGAAAATTCCATAAATGGCTGAATGAATTACAGTGTATTATAAAGCCACACCCATATAAATACCTCCTAGATCAAGAGACAGACTATCAGCATTTTGCAAATTCTTTTTGAAATAATACAACTAGATAATAATAATCAATGACTGCTAAACTTACTGAGAGACAAATGGATGTTACATTCTTTCTAACAGACGTAAACAACGTCATCTATGAAGCATTCCCTCCTCGACCCCCAACTCCTGATCCAAAATGGAATCTGAAACACATCAAACTCTAGGGGAAGAATACTCTAACTTCCAGTTACAAGAACTATAACGGACAGAGGAACATATTAAACACCAGAGAGATGTAATAAGCAAATAAGACTGTAGAAAACACCATAGGACAAATGGCCTAGTTTCTTCCAATAACAAAAACAAAATGTAAAACAAAAAAGGTAAAGGAAGGAAATGGGAGCTTAAAGATGAAAAGAGACTTAAGTATAAAGCGACTATATACATTTTTCACCCAACACAGGATATTTCAGAAACAGAAAAGGGATGTTATTGAAAATGGGATTCTGGACAATCTAGAATGCACAGTCACCCCACTCGAGGAATAGTAGCCAAATATAAGAGGTGATACATTTTGTGGATACTAATTTGAACAAACCAACCACTGAAATAATTGTGAATATCAGTAAAATTTGAACACTGGGTAACTAATGATGTTATGAAATTAACATTAAGCTTCTGGATGTGATAATGGTTTTATGAATGCATGTTTTTAATATATTATCTTTTATAGATACATATAAATATTTACCCATAAAATAATATGATGTGTGGGATTTGCTCCAAAATGATCCATGTTATGGGTATAAGAGTAATAGGATAGTAGAGCTGAAATAAGATAGGTGATAAATTGATCACTTTGAAACTGGTGGTAAGCATATAGAAGTTTATCAAATTGTTTTATTTGCTTTTACTTATGTTTGAATTTCTCCATAATTTTTCACCTTGATATTTAGTAAAAAAAAAAAATCATCAGTACCTTAGACTTCTCCCATATGCCCACTCCCATCACACCACTCTTGTTCTTCTGTAACCACCATTCTGATTTTATGATTATTACATCCTGCTTTTTTTGGACTTTTAGAGAGATGTACTCATTACTAAACATAACACAGTATTATGTTCCACATTTGTCTATATATGGAAGTATGCAGTGCATATTATTTTGTGTATGTTTAAATATACATTACATAGATTATATAATGTTGATGGATATCACTCCAGGATTGTCATTTTCATTGCTGTATTAGATCTCATTGTGTTACCCTCACTATATATATTCTCCAATCATTCTAGGATGATTGGACATTTGGATCCTTTGTAGTTATTAACTGTTACAGACAACATGGGGACACATGTGCAAATATTTTTTTTTTTTTTTTTTTTTTTTTTTTTTTGAGACGGAGTCTCGCTCTGTCGCCCAGGCTGGAGTGCAGTGGTGCGATCTCGGCTCACTGCAAGCTCCACCACCCGGTTTCAAGCCATTCTCCTGCCTCAGTCTCCTGAGTAGTTGGGACTACAGGCACCTGCCACCACATCTGGCTAATTTTTTCTGTATTTTTAGTAGAGACGGGGTTTCACCATGGTCTCGATTTCTTGATCTCATGATCCGCCCACCTCGGCCTTCCAAAGTGGTGGAGTTACAGGCGTGAGCCACCGCGCCCAGCCCACATGTGCAAATATTTCTAAGAGGTTTGTATCCTGGAATGGAATTACTAGGTCAAAGTGTATGCATATCTTCAACTTTGGTAGATGATCTCAGTTTACCAAATTGGTTGTTTTAATTCATATTTCCACTAGGTGGATAGGAGAATTTGTATGGCTAACAGTATTATGCTGATTCCTAATTTTCGTCATTCTGATGGATGTGTAGTGGCATCTCACTGTACTTTAATTTGAATTAGCAGTTAAGTACCTTTCCCCTTTGTTCATTGGCCATTTTTATATCTCTTTGACAAAAGGCCTGTTCACAAGACATCCATTTTTTTAAAGGACTGTAATCTTTTTTCTTATAAAGGGTTTAAAAAAAATAGGATATAAGCATTTTTTTTCAGGTATAGTGTTTAGAAATAAACACTTCCACTCCACGAGCCATCTTTTCACTCTTTAATAAGAGCACTGATTGATAAGTAGAACTCTTAATTTTCATATTGTTTTGGTTTGGGTCTTTCTAAAAACCAAGACAAACACTTGTGTACAGGTAGTCTAAGTGGGAAATGATCCTATGAAACAGAGGTGAAGGAATAGGGAGAATTCAGGCAGAAAGAAAAGCCAATGTTAAGGTTGTTGTTGATATTACTGTTGGAAGTAGGGCTTCATTCTGGCAGAACCTCCTGTGAATTGTACAAAATGCCTCTCAGCACTATCTGTCTCAAAGACAGGAGATGGAAGCATTTATCCCATTTCTCGCCTTGCTGCTTGAGATTATGCTTAGGGGTCTTAATCCCACCCTCCAAGGCTGTGTTTTCACACTAGCCAAGACAGTCCCTGGTGCTGCTAAATTTCAGCCATGGAACAAAAACCATGTTACTTGAGGAGAGATGCTGTCAGAGGTGAGTCTGAGTCAGCACAGAACTCTCTAACCACTGGCTGTGGTTAAAATTAGAGATGAGTCAAGGGAATGTGACATTGGCACCAGTGACAATAACTAAAAAGTAGTCCAATTTATTAATATTTTCCTTTATAGTTAATGCATTTTATGTACTGCTTAAAAAACATTTCCTATCCCGAGATCATGGAGATATTCTCCTATATCATTTTTAAAGCATTATTTTTTTTGCCTTGACATTTGAGTGTGTAGCCCTAACTGGAATTATTTTTTATTAGAGTTAGATGTAAGGTCAACTTTCACTTTTTTCCATATTAGTATTCAATTCTCTCTGTTTCATTTATTTGAAAAGATAAAATTTTCCCCACAGTGCCACCTCTGCATTAGTCTAGTACCCATATGTGTGGCTGTGTGTGGTGGTCTAAAGACGACAGCAAATTCTTTGTCACTCTTCCTATTGAGAGGCAAAATATATCCACTCCTCTTGAGTATGGGCTAACTCTGCAACCTTAGTTGATCATCAGAATGTGGCAAAAGTAATGCTGCATGACTTCCAAGACTAAATCTTAAGAAATGGCTAGTATCCGCTTTTGTGTGCTCGGAACACTCCCTCTGGGAACCCAGCTGTCATCTTACGAGAAGTCCAAGCCACATGGAGAAGACAAATGAAGGAGATCTGAGGTATTGTCATCAACAAAACTAACAATCTCCCAGCCAACAGCCAGAACCAAATACCAGACATGTGAACAAGCCATCTAGAAAGTTCCATATCTATTATGGAAAAACTACAGCTCCAGCTGACACCATATGAAGCAAAAGAACCATCTTACTAAGTCTACACAATCATGAGAGAAAACAAATGATTGTGAGTTTAAGACACTAAATTTTGGGATGGTTTGTTATGTAGATATAGATAATCAAAACAATATGTTTCTGGGCTCTCTGTTCTTCTCCACTGGTCTATTTGTCTATTTTTTTCACACTGTGTTAATTCCTGTAGCTTTATAGTAAATTGTAATACCTGGTGGAGCAAGTCTTCCTGCATTCTTCTTCACCAAGATTGCCTTGTCTATTTTGACACTGAATTTTTATGTAGATTTTATTATTAGCTTTCAAGTTTAACAAAATACCTGTTGGGATTTTGAATTGAATTCATAAAAAAATTTGGGGGGAATTAATAATTTTACAATATTGAATCTTTCAATCATGCTACAATTCTCCATTTATATAGGACTTCTTTAGTGTCTACAAATAATATTTTATGGTTTCTGTATAGGTCTTCTACGTCTTTTGTTAGATATGTATCTAGTCACTTAATACTTTTATGTTATTGTAAAAATATAAATTGTATTTTACCTGATTGTTGCTGGTATATAGGAATACAATTGATTTTTTATGTTACTCACTCTTATATTCAGCAACCATGTTAAATTTACATATTACTCCTGAAGATATTTCTACAGATTTTTTATTTGATTTGTACCCAATCATATCAGATTCAATAAAATGTTTACTCTTTTAAAACCAATTTCCTTTATTTATTTATCTATTTATTCTCCTTATCATAAGCACATTACAACATTGAATAGATGTGAGGATAGCAGTATTCTATCACTCTTAATCTCAGACAAAAGGATTCTAACATTTCACTATTAGGTATAATTTTCCTGTAAAGCTTTTTAATCTCATGTCTGATTAAGAACTAAGAACATATACATAAATGGATGTTGACATATCATATGGTTTTGCTCACTCCGTTGAGATTATCATGTGATTTTTCTCTTTATTTTTAAATTAATTACATTAATTGATGTTTAAATGTTAAATCAACCTTGAATTTCTGGAATAAATCCTACTCAGTCCTGGTGTTATTCTTTTTATATATTGCTGGATAAAATGTACTAATATTTTCTTTAAGATAAATTATATAATTAATTATACTATAAATATCATAGTGAATTTATCTGCTTTTGGTATCAAAGTTAAAGGTATCATGGCATGTGCTTCTGGCTTCCAGTGTTTCTGTTGACAAGCAAGATGGCAGTCTAATTAATGCTTCTTAGGGGTAATTTTTTAAAATGGCATTTAAAAAGTAATCATGGCGGGGTGCAGTGGCTCACACCTGTAATCCCAGTGAGAGGTGACAACATGCTAGTAGCCTTTGCTCTTGGTGCTGCCTCGGCCTCGGAGTCCACTCTTGTGGCACTTGAGGAGCCCTTCAGCCTGCCAGGGCACAGTGGGAGCCCCTCTCTGGGCTGGCCGAGGCCAGAGCTGGCTCCCTCTACTTGCGGGTAGGTGTGGAGGGAGAGGCCTGGATGGAACCGGGGCTCTGTGCCACCAGAGCAGGCCAGCGCCAGTTCTGGGTGGGTGTGGGCTCAAGGGGCCCCACACTCTGAGCCGCCGGTTGGTGCCGCTGGCCCGGAAAGTGAGGGGCTTAGCACCCGGGCCAGCAGCTGCAGAGGGTGTGCTGGGTCCCCCAACAGTGCCAGCCTGCTGGCACTGTGATGAAATTCTCGCCGGACCCCAGCTGCCTCCCCGTGGGGCATGGCTGGGGACCTGCAGCCTGCCATGCCAGAGCCTCCCCTCCTGGCCATGGGCTCCTGCGCAGCCGGAGCCTCCCCGACCAGCACCTACTAACGGCCAGCCCCTATGCTGCGGAGCCGGGTCCCATCAACCGCCCAAGGGCTGAGGACTGCAGGTGTGCAGCCCGGGACTGGGGGGCAGCTCTGCTCCTGACCCTGGTGCGGGATCCACTAGGGGAAACCAGCTGGGCTCCTGAGTCACGTGGGGACTTGGATAACTTTTATGTCTAGCTAGAGGATTGTAAACGCACCAATCAGTACTCTGTGTCTAGCTAACCTAGTGGGGACTTGGAGAACTTTTCTGTCTAGCACTAGGTGTCTACATCTGAAGGAACAAACTCCGGACACACCATATTTAAGAACTGTAACACTCATCACGAGGGTCAGTGGCTTCATTCTTGAAGTCAGGGAGACCAAGAACCCACCAATTTCAGACACACCAGCACTTTGGGAGGCCAAGGTGGGTGGATCACCTGAAGTTGGGAGTTCAAGACCAGCCTGAACAACATGGAGAAACTATGTCTCTACTAAAAATACAAAATTAGCCAGGTATGATGGGATATGCCTATAATCCCAACTACTCAGGAAGCTGAGGCAGGAGAACTGCTTGAACCCAGGAGGCAGAGGTTGTGGTGAGCCAAGATCACACCATTGCACTCCAGCCTGTGCAACAAGAGCAAAACTCTGTCTCAAAAAAAAGAAAAAAAAAGCAATCACAACAACTAGAACTTGAGGGCATTTGGGTGAGTCAGACACTCTCTACTTATTTTCCCCTTAAGACATTTTCAAATTTGCAGCACAGGCCACAGAGGCAGAGTAGAAAGTGATATCCTAATGGTCTAGAGCCTTCTTCAGTCTCCAGGATGTGCAGAAACAAAAAAACTAGAGTGTGGAACTGTGGGAGTTCAGTCAGGATGGTGGGAGAAATTGTAAAATTATAGGAAATAAACACAAATCCTTCTGGAAGGCCTAGGGGTTTGCATAGCTTCAGTAAAGTGTTTGGCTGAAGGCAGCTGAATTCTCTTAAAAGCTTAGGATGCAGATACAGAAGAATGTAGAGGAGTTTATCTAAATAACTTGTTTACTCATGTGGTCCTGAAACTAACCTTCGATCATTTGCGAGCAGGATGGCTCTCTCTGTGGGAGGGCGACCAGGTTAATTATCCTCTAATAGTGTTGACTCAAAACCTTTGTCATTTAATGTGTGCTCAATAAATGCCAGGACGGCCAGTGAGTCAGGGCTGTGTTTGCAACTCTTTACAGCACCCTCCTTGGTGTCTGCAAGTGGCCTGGGCCCTCAACCAGACTGACAGGTAAAATATCTGTGTCAGTGTACGTTATTCATCTGTCGTTGGGTCAAGGTCTGTGGGACAGACCCCCATATGGAACTACCAAAGCAGTCAGGACTTAATGGTCTGAGATCCTGAAGAAAGGGATTACTGCAAAGAAATGACCCCAACATTCTGCACTTCTTTTCTACTCGAGGTACTTGCTGAATCTTAAGTTCAAATCAGTATCTGACCTTTACCTTTCCTACAATCTCTTTTCAAACTACTTTCTCCCTGTGATCCAGCCATAATAGCTACCCCTCATTCTCCTTTCCAGTTTCCTGAGTGCACTGTTCTCTCTTGCTTTCCCACCACAAGATTATTTGTTCTGCTCCAGTTTGATGGAATTATTACTTTCTATTCGCCCTTAAAGTTACCTCCATTGCCACACAGAAATTGCAGGACAGGTCTAAGACACCAGCAAGAGGACATATGGATAGATTTCCAAGGTCACCGTGAAGAAATGAAAATAAGAGATAAAGAGAGAAAAGATCTCTTACATGCCAATTAGAGGAGGCCTCTGTGTGGACTGATAGGTGACTTACTGACAAGAGAAAAGATATGTTTTGTACTATCTGCTGGACTCAAGTGTACATAAACAACAGCTCATATAAATTTCTACTGTTGCACTGTATCTACACTTCTCTCTAAATACTCTAAACATAAGTAACAACCTAAAAATCCTCAGGGAGGCTTTCCTTATAGATCCTCTCCACTCACCTTTCCCACCCAGATTAGGCCTGCCTCTTCATGATGGATAAATTTTCTTAGCACAGAATTCCCATTTTCTGTAGCATTTATCTTAGTTTATAATTCCATATTTATCAGTGTTATTATTTGCTTATTGTGTTTCCATCACTGGGCTGTCCGTGTGGCAAGACCCACGTAGGTTTCTCCCTATATTGTATTCACAGTGCCTAGTATTGTGCCAGACACCTAATAAATATTCACATATCTGCCAAATAGATGAGGAAGCTGGCATTCATCTTGACATAATGTCAACATCTACAAGGTGAAAGGCCTGGCTAAGCTAGATTGTTTTAAACATTATGGCCTATAAATAAGGATATGGTACCTTATTAGCACCATAAAAAATAAAATCATTTTGGACAAATTTTATACGATTTGAAGCACTCAACTTATTAAACTACCTATGCAATCTTTAATAGACAATTACTGAGGGACCTTCATATACAGTCATAAAAAATACTTCATCTATGACCTCAAGGCCTTATTGAGCAAGATAAGGAATAAACAATACTCTATATCATAGAAGTACATGGCAAACAGGAAAAAGTATGGGCTTTCCTGGAGTGTATCTGGACTCATATCCCACTTCAGTTTCTTACCATCTGTGTGACAATGGAGAGTTATTTAACATTTCTGAGTACTTTATGTAAGATGAAGATAGCATTTATCTCATGGGGTTGTAATGATTACATAAAGAAATGCAATCTTCTTAGCACAGAGTTGGTACACAATAAATGCTGTGAAGCTGGTATAATTGCAGACAGAATCTGAACTTTCTAATTAGACCTGGGTTAGCACTCCTGCTTGAAAATTTGTTACTGATTGACCAAGAGAAAGTTAGTTCATGAGACTCAATTTTATGAGACTCAATTCTTCTATCAGTAAATGGGCATGATAATACTAATAAATAACCTACTTAAAATTTATCTGTAAAGTGCCTACTAAATTTTTGGCAGAAAGTAGACTTCAATAAACTGTATGAATAAGGAGGAAGGGGGTGAGAAAGGAGAGAGAGAGAAGATGTTAGGTTTGAGGTATCATATGTCCACACACAATGGAAATATATAGTAGACAATGGGAAAATATGTGTCAATAATTCAGGCAACAGGTTTAATTGAATATATGGAGTTAGATCAACAAAAGTAATTTTTCCTATTATTTTCTTTCAATACACATTATTTTCTCCAAGGCATTTATCACAATTTGTAATTGCACATTTATTTGTTTACTAGAACTTTGTCTCTTATAAATTGGTTTTTATGAGGGAGGAGTTATAACTGTTTTTCACTCCACAGAGAGCACATAGTAAGGGCTCAGCAATTATTGTTAACTGAGAACTATCAACTGAAAATCTGTATCTATAAAAGACAGGTCAGTCAGTCGGTACTCAGTGTTGGGAAAGAAGAGCTATTAGAACATGGAAATTCAAATAGAAATCAATACAGTTCGTTAAGTTAATTCCAGTTATTTTGACTTAATAAAACTGGTGAAAATATTTTAAAAGTTTAAATTAAAATATCCCCGTGAGCTGATGGCGACATGAACAACACTTATGTTAACAACATTGTCTGATGTGTAGCAAATGAACAATAAATATTATTGAATGATTGACAAATTTATGAAATCAGTTGTAGTCAATGTGTAATGTTTTTATTAAAAGTCAGTTTTTAAGATGCATTGTAAGTCATAAGAAATATTTCAAAATGTACCAGTTAACCAAGGAAAATAAAACAGAGAGAATGAGTAGAGAAAAATGCAAGAATTACAACTATTGTCAAACATAGCATTAGTTGCAAAGTTCATTTTGTCTTAGAGCCACATATAGCATCAGAAAGAAAAAGAAGTTTAAATCAGGAATCCTTAGGAAAGTATTCAACATGTCACCAAAACAACAGATGGTATCCAATAGAAATAGTGATAAGAACCAACTGAAAAATAACATCAGAAAAAAGCAAAAGAAAGAAAAAGGGAAAAAATGTTGTAGCCTAGAAAATAAAATAGGCCCATGAAATGTTAGTATGCAAAAAAAAAGAAGCCAACCAATGAAACTTTTTATCCAAACATCATAAATCCTGCCAACAACAACAAAAAAACTATAAAAAAATTTTGGTTAGAGGACCAACAAAATGATTTTAATTTTTTTAATCAATGAATTAGATAATATAATGTATGTGGATTTTCATATCTTAATAAAATTTACATACTAATAAGAAATCACTGGTTATAAAACATGTTGGAGGGAGGTAGAACACATACAAATATATAATCAATAAAATAATGAGAGAGAAAATAGTTTCTTTTTAAGTACTAAATCAATACCTAATTAAATAATTTGGAAATAATAGGAGCAAAAATTTTGTAAAGGATCTTTTTTTTTTTTATTTTACTTTAAGTTCTAGGGTATATGTGCACAACGTGCAGGTTTGTTACATATGTATACATGTGCAATGTTGGTGTGCTGCACCCATTA
>NW_012109153.1:898069-899459 GCF_000951045.1 Mandrillus leucophaeus
ACAATGGGGTTTTCTAAATATACAATCATGTCATCTGCAAACAGGGACAATTTGACTTCTTCTTTTCCTAACTGAATACCATTTATTTCTTTCTTTTGCCTGATTGCCCTGGCCAGAACTTCCAACAGTATCTTGAATAGGAGTGGTGAGAGAGGGCATTCTTGTCTTGTGCCAGTTTTCAAAGGGAGTGCTTCCAGTTTTTGCCCATTCAGTATGATATTGGCTGTGGGTTTGTCATAAATAGCCCTTATTATTTTGAGATATGTTCCATCAATACCGAATTTATTGAGAGTTTTTAGCATGAAGGGCTGTTGAATTTTGTCAGAGGCCTTTTCTGCATCTATTGAGATAATCATGTGGTTTTTGTCTTTGGTTCTGTTTATATGCTGGATTACGTTTATTAATTTGCATAAGTTGAATCAGCCTTGCATCCCAGGGATGAAGCCCACTTGAACACGGTTGATAAGCTTTTTGATGTGCTGCTGGATTCAGTTTGCCAGTATTTTATTGAAGATTTTTGCATCGATGTTCATCAGGGATACTGGTCTAAAATTCTCTTTTTTTGTTGTATCTCTTTGTTAGGCTTTGGTATTAGGATGATGTTGGCCTTATAAAATGAGTTAGGGAGGATTTCCTCTTTTTCTATTGATTGGAATAGTTTCAGGAGGAATGGTACCAGCTCCTCCTTGTACCTCTGGTAGAATTTGGCTGTGAATCCGTCTGGTCCTGGACTTTTTTTGGTTGGTAGGCTATCAATTATTGCCTCAATTTTAGAGCCTGCTATTGGTCTATTCAGGGATTCAACTTCTTCCTGGTTTAGTCCTGGGAGTGTGTAAGTGTCCAGGAAATTATCCATTTCTTCTAGGTTTTCTAGTTTATTTGCGTAGAGGTGTTTATAGTATTCTCTGTTGGTAGTTTGTATTTCTGTGGGGTCGGTGGTGATATCCCCTTTATCATTTTTTATTGCATCTATTTGATTCTTCTCTCTTTTCTTCTTTACTAATCTTGCTAGCGGTCTATCAATTTTGTTGATCTTTCCAAGAAACCAGCTCCTGGATTCATTGACTTTTTGGAGGGTTTTTTGTGTCTCTATCTCCTTCAGTTCTGCTCTGATCTTATTTATTTCTTGCTTTCTGCTCGCTTTTGAATGTATTTGCTCTTGCTTCTCTAGTTCTTTCAATTGTGATGTTAGGGTGTCAATTTTAGGTCTTTCCTGCTTTCTCTTGTGGGCATGTAGTGCTATAAATTTCCCTCTACACACTGCTTTAAATGTGTACCAGAGATTCTGGTATGATGTATCTTTCTTCTCATTGGTTTCAAAGAACATCTTTATTTCTGCCTTCATTTCATTATGTACCCAGTAGTCATTCAGGAGCAGGTTGTTCAGTTT
>NW_012109153.1:899909-907423 GCF_000951045.1 Mandrillus leucophaeus
TCCCCAGAGGAGGAGTCTACAGAGGCAAGCCAGCCTCCTTGAGCTGTGGTGGGCTCCACCCAATTCGAGCTTCCTGGCAGCTTTGTTTACTTACTTAAGCCTCAGCAATGGTAGGTGCCCCTTCCCCAGCCTCGCTGCCACCTTGCAGTTAGATCTCAGACTGTTGTGCTAGCAATGAGGGAGTCTCCATGGGTGTGTGACCCTCTGGCCAGATGTGGGATATAATCTCCTGGTGTGCTGTTTGCTAAGACCCTTGGTAAAGCACAGTATTAGGGTGGGAGTTACCCGATTTTCCAGGTGTTGTGTGTCTCAATTTTGTTTCACTACGAAAAGGAATTCCCTTCCCCTTTGTGCTTCCCAGGTGAGGCGATGCCTCACCCTGCTTTAGTTCTCGCTGGTCCGGCTGCAGCTGCAGACCAGCGCCAACTGTCTGACACACCGCAGTGAGATGAACCTGGTACCTCAGTTGAAAATGCAGAAATCACCCGTCTTCTGTGTCGCTCACGCTGGGAGCTGGAGGCTGGAGCTGTTCCTCTTGTAAAGGATCTTTTGGATTTTTTTTCTCCATATACTGATTAAGAAACCTGTCCCAAGGAATTTAAGAGTTTTACCCATGATAAAATTATCAAAATGTATGGAAAAGAAAAATTAATTCAATATAGCATGATTTTTAAATGAAATTGTCTTCTCATTATATTGAGTCTAAAATATACCTAGTAATACACTAGGCACTTGGAGGATGAGGAAGAACAAGTCAAATATGTTTCCTGCCCTTGTAAGTTTACAGTCTAATGAAACAGGAAGTTAACAGACAAATTAATAAGTAACAGATTGTGTTATATGCCATGAAAACAGGAATAGGGTACTATAAGATAGCTAGGGGAGCCCTGAAGCCTTTTAGGATATTATAAATTGCCTGGAGAAATTAACAGCTTGGAATACAGCAGTGAAAATAGACATGTAGAGAAAATATATAGATGTATTTTTGCACTGGGATTGGTTGCTTTTTAAAAATAGATTGAATGTGGGAAGAAAATGTAAAGAAAAAATTCAAGGATGAGTTAGCAACTTGTTAGATGACTTTAGTCATTTACTACAATGGGGGACAACTGGACATAGCAATCTAGAGCATGCAGAAGCTGTAAGGATGGAAGACTTAATCTTACTGTGCCGTCATATATATTTTAAATTATTAGTGGTTGAGTTTCCTGGGAAGAAAGCATAGCAAAGGAACACAGATTCAAAATCAAATCCAGAGGAATCCCCACATGTAGTGATAGAAGTGGAAAAAACTAGGCAAACACAAGGGAAAAGAGGTAGAAGAAAATGAAGAGAGTAAGTCTTTTGTGGCTTCTTGCAAGAATCAGCCCAATTTTTAAAAGGATGGAGTGGTCAATTGTGCCAAATGCTGCCCAGAATACGCTAAGCTCACTCCCACCTGCTACAACCCACTTCTTCTGCCACTTTCAGCCTGACTCAAAAATAAAATAAATCTCTAAGTATGTTTCAAATTTATCAAACATAAATAGGTCCCAAGTATGTGGGCCTTATAAAACAGTGAGACTCACAGATAGAAGGACAATGTGAATGAATAAAAAATTGCCAATTTTCAGCTATAGATAGTAATCTGGGATAATTTAAATTAAATGAACATTTTACTACACACCAAAGTAAACTTCAGAGAGTTGTTAAAATTTTTTTAAACTTGGCTGAAAAATGAATAGAAAAGAGAACGGTGTATCAGATCTATGAAAGAATAACTTTCTCAGCTTTGAAGCAAAGAAAAAATAATGAAGGAAAAGATCAACAGATTTTAATATATATCCACTTAGAACTCCCAATCAATGAAAATTAGTAACTCAGATAAAAAGCACATGTAGGAGAAAATATTCTGAAGTTGTAATGGTTGTAGTTACTAAGACTTTACTGGATCAGTCACAAGCAGGTAACAATTGATTTATTCTTTCCCACCACGTTTCTTGATTGATCAGACCTCAAAGCCATTTGCAGTCACTTGCAGAAAGTGGAAAGTTTGATTCAGTCTAATATCAAAACTTCAAAAAACTTCAAATCATCAGCTAATGATATTTTTCTTCCCTCCTCCAGTTTTGGCCTGCCCTAGACTCAGAAATCCGCAGGAAGGAAAAGAATATAAGCAGCTTCTTCACATTTTCTTCACTCCACCTCTTTGAAACTACTCTCTAGCTGCCATTTTGGTCCTTCTAGAGTTGGGTCTGCAGGAGTGAATTAAGGGAAAGGGACAGTGTACTATGGAAATGAGTTGTCTCTGACATCAGGCCTGCTTGTTTTTTCCCAGGGCATTTTAGGAAACTTCTTGGTTCATCGAAAGCGGAGGATGTCATCTTATGCTGGCTTTTAAGACAGCCTTCCTCAGCCCCTGACCCTCTGAGGCGTCACAGTATGGATATTCTATCTATTGGAAAGTTTCCCCCAACCCAGAACACTTGTTTCTCCTGAAGGTGAGTCTTCCAGAGTAGAATCTCTTTCAAGATGATACAGTTGGATTCCCTTCATCCAGTTCATTTGGTCTCCTGGAAAACTCAAGCATCTTTTCTCCACCTGGGGGTAATTCAGCTAGTTCTTCTACATTCACAGGATCTAACCAACCAAGCTGTCACTTTTGGACTCCTCAGGCCTGGGTTGGGTAGCAGTTCCTGTTTCCCTTAAATTTCAGGGGACACAGGACACTTTCCCTCTCAAAGTAGATTTGTTAAAGCTTCTCCAGCTTTGCTTGAGGGGGTGAAATATCCCTTCCACTACTCCATGAGGAGTGAGAGAGGGAATGCCACAACACACACATACAACTCACTCTCCATTTCTCTTTTACCCCAAGATAGCCTGTGTAACTGGCCTGTTGTGTATAATGTTGTTTTCACCAGTACTCTGAGACCATGAGAAAATGCACAGTTAGCATGCTGCTTCATTGTTAGGGTTGTGGTGGGTCCTTTTACATTGCTGGTAGCATTGTATATCAGTACAATCTTTTAGGAAGAATTACAAGGCCTAGTATTTCTGCTAGAAATACTACTCAAAAAACCCATGAAAAGGTCTATGCATATAGACGTCCATTGTAGTATTCATTGTTTAAATTAGTTCCCAGATGACAAATGTCTGCTAATTCTAAATCATAAGGAGAAGTTTGTTTTCTCAGAAACTTACATTAGCAAGTATTTTACTTACCCTATCTTACTTTTAACCTTTGCATGTGAGGACCCTCACTCTTCCCCACTAGTCTTGACTTCCTAATCTTATTTTCATTGCTGTAGATCCAAATTTTGTTGGAACTTTGTTACATATGACGATTTTGTTAGTTCTCTCAAGCAACTTATGGACAACAGCAGTTACAAAGGAAAGAATGAATGAGGAAACCCCTGCAAGAACACTCAACTGTCCAAAAAGAATAGTGAAACTGCCTGAGGCAGCAGTCACTGTCACTCAAAGACATCACATTGCCCTACCAAGACCACCACAACAATTTAATCAGAATCTGTAGGGGTGAGCTGAGGCTTCATAATTTCTTTTAGCCCTCCCATGGGTGATCCTAATGTGTAGCCAAATTTGAGAATCACCATTATAGAGATTATCATCTAGAGAAAAAAAGAGACAAGCAAAGGAGCATATGAATAATATATGTATTGCAGAGCCAATCAAATTTTTAAAAGATGAAGAACAGATAGAAAAACATAGTATAACCTCTAAACATAGCACACAAAGGCCTTTATCATCTCATCTCTATTTACACTGTCCCATTTGTTCCTCCTTTCATGGTCCTTCCCATCCTGTGTTAGAACCACACTAACCTTTTCAGGTACCTAAACATGCTAGGCTCTCTTGGACTCAGCCTGATTTCCTTCTTCATCTACCTAGATCATTCCTTCTCCCAGCTAACAGATGAAGTACAGTCCCCTACAAATGGCCTCTCTAACAACAGAGCAAGACTCCGTCTTAAAAAAAAAAAAAAAAAAGCGTCTCTGAGCATCCAGACTGACCTGGATGCCTATGTATATCATAATATCATAGTACTTCCTGCTAAAAACAGGTCATGTCACACTGTATGGTAACTGTTAGTTAATTTATATTTCAATTTTTATCACTTGGAAAGCAGGAACACTATCTTCATTTCATCTCTGAATCCTAATATCTATCAATGTGACTCACACAGAGGAAGTGTTCAATAAATGTTGGGTTGAAGTTTTAAATGCATATAACATAAATAATCATCAAATACAAAATTGTAACTATAAAAACATTTTTGGATTGGAGAATTACATATTAGAAGAAGGAGGAAAAGAAAAAGTGAGTGACAGAGAAAGAAAACAAAGAAAGAAAGCAAAGAAAGAGAAAGGAGGAGAGAGGGAGGGAGGATGGAGGGAGGAAGGGAAGGAAAAAAAATGAATGCAGAAAATCTTGTAATTGGTAATAATTATAATTTCATTTAATTCACACAGAATACTCTGGGGTAAATACTCTTTTTCCTATCTCACAGATGATTAAACTAAGGCCAAGATAATTAAATCATTTCTTCAACTTTGGAAAGTTTATAAGTACTATATTCAGGTTTTGAATCAAGGTTTATACGATCAAAACCTGCTTTCATTTTCAGAACTAAAATAGTTATTTTATAACCTTGATTTAAGAGAAATTACAAAATGTTTCATAGGCTGGAGGCTACAAGCAGGGTGAAGTACCAGCAGATAAGAAAGTCAACGCAGGTCTATTTTCTATAATGCTCAAAAATAAATCCACTCACATACAAATCCACAGCTGTAGTTCTTGTGGAGAAAATTCAGCAAAACCGTATTACTTTAAAAGTATCACAGTGATTAATTATTTTCTGCATTTACCATTCTATGTTTACGTCGCCAATAAAAGTCTATCACATTCAACATTATTTAACAGAATTTCTTTGCTAGAGTGTTATTAATACATAACCATTCTGCAGATTCGAATTTCAGGACCAAAGCTGAATTTCCTCAATTTTCCAGGACTAAGTTCATCAAAATTGAAACAAAATAGATGGTATCCCTATCTCTGTGCTTATGGTTTGTGATAGCCTACAAACAACAAGAAGTTGTGAGATTTCATTACATGTGTTAGCAATAAGAAACCAACAAAAGAAGCTATCTTAAATCCACAAGCAACATCTATAATATATAACCATAAGTATTAAGAAAGATGCCTTGAGAAATAGAAGAGGACACACAAAAAAATGAAAAAAATATACCATGTTCAAGGATTGGAAGAATCAATATTGTTAAAATGTCCATACTACCCAAAGCAATCTACAGATTTCATGAAATCTCCATCAAAATATTAATGACACTCTTCACAGAAACAGAAAAAAAATCCTAAAATTTATATGGAACCACAAAATACACAGACTAGCCAAAACTATCTTAAGCAGAAAGAACAAAACTGGAGGAATCACATTACCTCACTTCAAATTTTACTACGGAGCTATGGTATTTGAAACAGCATGGTACTGACATAAAAACAAACACATAGACCAGTGGAACTGAATAGAGATCCCAGAAATAAATCCATACGTTTATGGTGAGCTCATTTTTGACAAAGGTGCCAAGAACATATATTGAGGAAAGGACAGTCTCTTCAATAAATGGTGCTGGGAAAACTGGGTATCCAAATGCAGAAGAATGAAACTAGACCCCTATGTCTCACCATATAAAGAAACCAAACCAAAATGGATTAAAATGGATTAAAGGCTTAATGCTAAGACCTCAAACTATGAAACTACTAAAAAAAAAAAAAAAAAAACTTGGAGAAACTCTCCAAGACATCAGTCTGGGCAAAGACTTCTTAAGTAATATCCCACAAGCACAGGCAACCAAAGCAAAAATGTACAGATTAGATCACACCAAGCTAAACAGCTTCTGCACAGAAAAGGATACAATTAACAAAGTGAAGAGACAACCCACAGAATGGGAGAAAATATTTGCTAACTACTCATCTGAAAAGGGATTCATAATCAGAATATATAAGAAGCTCAAACAACTCTAACAAAGAAATTCTGATAATCCAATTTTTTAAATGGGCAAAAAATCTGAATAGGCATTTCTCAAAAGAAGACATACAAATGGCAAACAGGTATATGAAAAGGTGCTCAACATCACTGGTCATCAAGGAAATGTAAATCAAAACTATGAGACATCATCTCACTCCAGTTAAGATGATTTTTATCCAAAAGTCCGGCAGTGACAAATGCTGGCAAGGATGTGGAGAAAAGAGAACCTTTATATACTGTTGGTGGGAATGGAAATTAGTACAACCACTACGGAGAACAGTTTGGAAATTCCTCAGAAAACTAAAAATAGAGCTACCATATAATCTAGCAATCCCATTCCAAGGTATATACCCAAAAGAAAGGAAATCAGTACATCAAAGAGATAACTTCACTTCCATGTTTATTGCAGCACTATTCACAATAGCCAAGACTGAATCAACCTAAGTGTCAATCAACAGATGAAAGGATAAAGAAAATGTAGTATATATATACAATGGAGTACTATTCACCAAAAAAAAAAGAATGAGATCCCATCATTTGCAACAACATGGATGGAACTGGAGGTTCCATGAAATAGAATATGAATATATTCTATGAAATAGAATATGCTACATGAAATAGCCCACCACAGAAAAACAAACATTGCATGGTCTCACTTATTTGTGAGAGCTAAAACTTAAAACAATTGAACTCATGGCAATAGAGAGTAGAAGAATGGTTACTAGAGGCTGGGAAGGGTAATGGGTAGAGGGGAGGTGGCAAGGGGTTAGGGATGGTTAATGGGTACAAATAAATTGTTAAGGTGAATACAACCTAGTATTTGCTAGCAAAACGGGGTAACTATTTTAGAAAATAATTTAATTGTACATTTTAACATAATTAAAAGAATACAGTTTAATTATTTGAAACACAAAGGGTAAATATTTGAGGTGATGGATACCCCATTTACTCTGATGTGATTATTATGAATTACATACCTGTACCAAAATATCTCATGTAACTCATAAACATGTACACATACTGTGCAACCACACAAATTAAAAAATTTTAAAAAAGCTTTTCTTAAAAAAAAAAGATGCCTTGAAAATTAAGGGTAAACACCTATGATATATACACAGAGTGCAAAGCTGAATTCACTCACATTTCATTTTCTCTGGAACCCCAAAATCTGCTAAAGATGGGAGATTTCAAAAATAAGCACAAGACCCTTTATTTCTTATTTTTTTTTGGAGGAAACTGAGGCTCAATACATAAGCCTATATTGTCCAAGCATGTCCAAGCATTCATGACTACAGGTAGACCAGCCAGCATTCAGCTCATTAAGAGCCAATCCTATCTTTATATTAAACTATAATGTGCCTTTCCATATTAAGTTCTCTTTTTTTATTATTATACTTGAAGTTCTAGGGTACCTGTGCACAATGTGCAGGTTTGTTACATAGGTATACATGTGCCATGTTGGTTTGCTGCA
>NW_012109153.1:909198-910654 GCF_000951045.1 Mandrillus leucophaeus
CAGGATGGTCTCGATCTCCTGACCTTGTGATCCGCCCGTCTCGGCCTCCCAAAGTGCTGGGATTACAGGCTTGAGCCACCGCGCCCGGCTAGGAAGACTTGTTAAAGGAAGTGTACCCCTGAGAAACAGACCCACTCACAAGGTGCTCAAAGCTAAACAACCAAATCTAGATTTTGGTAAATTCACTAAGGCATACCCTCTGAGTTGTCTTGGTGGACACTAGTAAGACTTCTTCCTATATCTACCCAAATTTACCACACACCAATTTTTAAATTTCATTATTACAAAAAAACCTAAACTTGTTGTTGAAGTGTTCCAATGGGAAAAAAAAGAGGCCAAGAGATTCTACAAACAAAAGAATGGTGAGTTTAACATCAACCTCAAGCACAATTCCAGAAAGAAATGATAGTTTGTAAATATTTTAGAGAAATAACAACATGTATTCAGTAAGTATAATTTTAAAAATAACAATAAAGTCATTAAACTGACTGAAACATTTGAGAAATATAGTAGACAAAATGTACCTAAGTTTGAGAAATACTGACAACCAAAGAATCCTCATTAGATATTTTTAACCATTCTCCTTCATTCCTTACTTGGATAAACATAAAGAATTTTTATGACATTTTCAGATCACAAGAATACATCAAGAAATATAATGGATGATTTAAGTGAGAGCAAGAATGGAATAAGTCAAAGTTATATGTATTTCCCTTAAATTTAAAATTATTCTTTCCAGTTCTTAAAACCAAATGCCTAAAATAGCATAAATTATCAAAATATATGTATAATTGAGAAATTTAAAACCTGGGAATATTTGATGGCAATAAGATCAAATTGAGTAAATACCATAATTAATGGAATTTTAGCTCAATAAAACTGAATTTTTTTTCATATAGGAAAAGGATGATAATTAGTCACTATTCTCTGTGAAGTCAAACCATGTCCAGGTCTATATTTAGGCCCAAATACCATTTCTTGCAAGGCAGAAAGGCCTATGGAACTCATTTGGAAGAAAGAAAACAAGATAATGAAGGGCAACCAAACCAAGTTGTGTGAAGAACAACAGAAGGAACTGAGGATATTGGTCTGTCAGATGGAGAAAATCAAACATAAGTAAGACTCATCTAATATCTAAAGATATCATAAGGACACAGTGTGGATTTGTATAGTTTGGTCACAGGGAATAGAACCTGGAATATGGTAGGCCAATTTTTTTTTTTTAAACTTTTCTAAGGAACTTGGTGCCTGAGGGATTTCCTCATACATATGAATATAATTTAATTTTGAAAATACCTGTTCAGGCCAGGCACAGTGGCTCACGCCTGTAATCCCATCCCGGCACTTTGGGAGGCCGAGGCGGGCGGATGAGGAGATCGAGGTCAGGAAATTGAGAGCATCCTGGCCAACATGGTGAAACCCCGTCTCTACTAAAAATACAAAATCAAAATTAGCC
>NW_012109153.1:914333-915908 GCF_000951045.1 Mandrillus leucophaeus
TCGTCATTTACATTAGGTATTTCTCCTAATGCTATCCCTCCCCCAGCCCCCTACCCCCCAACAGGCCCCGGTGTGTGATGTTCCCCGCCCTGTGTCCAAGTGTTCTCATTGTTCAATTCCCATTTATGAGTGACAACATGCAGTGTTTGCCATTTCTCTAGCCTTACAAAATCACAGCCCAAAACTCCTAGACATATCTGTTCTGTTTATTTTATTCCTTTTCCTCCTTTTGTCAAAAGAGTTTTCTTAAATCTGTATTTTGTTTTTACCTCTTGTAACGTAGAGTTTCTAGAAATGCTGTCATATTTCTCCTTATATTTTAGTTATACAATATAAACTTATATGAATATATGTAAAAATATATATAATCAACAAGTTTACACAGAACACTGTGTAAAATGATTATACTGGATTACTTATAATAGCCAATTTTTGCATTGAGATAAACAGCTCACTATTGTTATGGAACATTGACTTAGGTAAGATGAGTAAATGAGGAAATAGGCATACTGCTTGATATTGGAAACATAATGTTAGTGAATAAAAAAGGCAAAGGAAAAAAATGATTAAAGAGATAGTAAAAATGTATCTAACCATCCCCAGTGATTTATAATATTTTTACCCTGACATATAACATCTCAGGCACTAACAGAACTTGCAAATGAAATTATTGAACCACAGCTGGCAATATTTAAGAAAATGGTCAAAAGCTGGAGGATGTTCTTAGGAACAATGGGGAAGGGAGTAGAACTGTCTACCAAGAGAGTATTCAAGTTTCTTAAACTCGAAAGCCTCTAGGGGCAGACGAGTAGTGTAAATGAGGGAGGTGGGCAACCAGGGAACGTGGTAAACTGAGAACACAGGCTCTGTCTAGAATGAGCAGCATTATTCCATTTCAGTTAATTGTTAACATGAGGGAATGTGGGATTTAATTACCAGGTCTTATAATTTTTCAAGAGCAGTAAAAAACTCACAATTTTTATGTAAATATTGTCATCATATTGAAAAAATAAAAAAAAAAGATCAGATGACAAAATTCTGCCTATGCTGAATTCAGATGTCAGCCACCAATTTATAGAGGTCTGCTGTTTCTTCCAGTTGGAAATGAGAAAGATAAGCTATCCTTCAGATTTCTAAAGTTGGTATACAACAAAATGAATCAGAGATATACAAAGTCATCTTAAGGAAAGGAAAGGCTCCCAGGAAACAGCAAGACTTCACTGAATTAATGAATATACCCCAAAAAAGACTTGTTGATCCAAATATGCTTGGTATGTCTGAACACAGAAAATCACCGTCTGAGTGTAGAACACAGGAAAGAGTTTTCTGGTTCACAGACTTGAAAAATTCATTCCTAAACCAAGGTGTCCAGCTTGAGGAGATTGTTGCAGCTGCCTTCTGCCATTAAATGCTTGGTTTAATTTCATATATACCAAGCTAATCTTCTAAGTAAAATTTAATGTTCCATAAATCTATATACAGGACACCAGTCTCCATGAGAAGGAAGCATCATTATAAATTGACAAGATGATAGTACGGTTTGTACATCTCTCTCTAGGAAGACTTGTTTTTTTT